>NC_060141.1:838133246-838433246 GCF_021461385.2 Schistocerca piceifrons
GTTTCATCGTCAATAAGAAGGTCAGAGGGATACGGTAAACCTGAAGTGAAACATCGGAATCTATAACTAGTGTCACTGGAATGGTTCAAAACATAGACAGTAACAAGAGTCAGTTATCTTGTACTTAAGTCTTAATTGTGCCCCTTGTATTTAATTCCGATGAAATTATTGTGTTTCATCGTCAATAAGAAGGTCAGAGGGATACAGTAAACCTGAAGTGAAGCATCGGAATCTATAACTAGTGTCAAAGGAATGGTTCAAAACATAGACAGTAAGAAGAGCCAGTCTTCTGGAACTTGAGTCGGAATTGTGCCTTTTGTATTTAATTCCGTGCAATTTCTGTGTTTCATCGTCAAAAGAAGGTCAGAGGGCTACAGTAAAGCTGAAGTGAAGCATCGGAATCTATAACTAGCGTAACAGGAATGGTTCAAAACATAGAGAGTAAGATGAGGCAGTCCTCTTGTACTTAAGTCGGCATTGAGCCTTTTGTATTTAATTCCGATGCAATTTCTGTGTTTCATCGTCAATATAAGGTCAGAGGGATACAGTAAACCTGAAGTGAAGCATCGGAATCTATAACTAGTGTCACAGGAATGGTTCAAAACATAGACTGTAAGAAGAGTCAGTTTTCTTGTACTTAAGTCGGCATTATGCCTTTTGAATTTAATTCCGATGCAAATTCTGTGTTTCGCCGTCAATAAGAAGGTCCAAGGGAAACATTAATCCTGAAGTGAAGCATCGGAATCTATAACTAGTGTCACATGAATGGTTCAAAACATAGACAGTAAGGAGAGAAAGTTTTCTTGTACTTAAGTCGCCATTGTGCCTTTTGTATTTAATTCCGATTCAATTTCTGTGTTTCATCGTCAATAAGAAGGTCAGAGGGATACAGTAAACCTGTAGTGAAGCATCGGAATCTATAACTAGTGTCACAGGAATGATTCAAAACATAGACAGTAAGAAGAGTCAGTTTTCAAGTACATAAGTCGGCATTGTGCTTTTTGAATTTAATTCCGATGCAAATTCTGTGTCTCATCGTCAATAAGAGGGTGACAGGGATACAGTAAAGCTGAAGTGATGCATCGGAATCTATAACTAGTGTCACAGGAATGGTTCAATACATAGGCAGTAAGGAGAGTCAGTTTTCTTGTACTTAAGTCGGCATTGTGCCTTTTGTATATAATTCCTATGCAATTTCTGTGTTTCATCGTCAATAAGAAGGTCAGAGGGATACAGTAAACCTGAAGTGAAGCATCGGAATCTATAACTAGCGTCACAGGAATGGTTCAAAACATAGACAGTAAGAAGAGTCAGTTTTCTTGTACTTAAGTCGGCATCGTGCCTTTTGTATATAATTCCGACGCAATATCTGTGTTTCATCGTCAATAAGAAGGTCAGAGGGATACAGTAAACCTGTAGTGAAGCATCGGAATCTATAACTAGTGTCACAGGAATGGTTCAAAGAATAGACTGTACTAAGACTCAGTTTTCTTGTACTTAAGTCGGCATTGTGCCTTTTGAATTTAATTCCGATACAATTTCTGTGTTTCATCGACAATAAGGAGGACAGAGGGATACAGTAAACCTGAAGTGAAGCACCGGAATCTATAACTAGTGTCAAAGGAATGGTTCAAAACATAGACAGTAAGAAGAGCCAGTCTTCTTGGAACTTGAGTCGGAATTGTGCCTTTTGTATTTAATTCCGATGCAATTTCTGTGTTTCATCGTCAATATAAGGTCAGAGGGATACAGTAAAACCTGAAGTGAAGCATCGGTATCTATAACTATTGTCACAGGAATGGTTCAAAACATAGGCAGTAACAAGAGTCAGTTATCTTGTACTTACGTCTTAATTGTGCACTTTGTATTTAATTCCGATGAAATTTCTGTGTTTCATCGTCAATAAGAAGGTCAGAGATATACAGTAAACTTGAAGTGAAGCATCGGAATCTATAACTAGTGTCACAGGAATGGTTCAAAACATAGACAGTAAGAAGAGCCAGTTTTCTTGTACTTAAGTCGGCATTGTGCCTTTTCTATTTAATTCCGATGCAATTTCTGTGTTTCCTCGTCAATAAGAAGGACAGATGGATACAGTAAACCTGAAGTGAAGCACCGGACTCTATAACTAGTGTCACAGGAATGGTTAAAACATAGACAGTAAGAAGAGTGAGTTTTTCCTTGTACTTAAGTCGGCATTGTGAATTTTGTATTTAATTCCGATGCAATTTCTGTGATTCATCGTCAATAAGAAGGTCAGAGGGATACAGTAAACGTGAAGTGAAGCATCGGAATCTATAACTAGTGTCACATGAATGGTTCAACTCATAGACAGTAAGAAGAGTCAGTTATCTTGTACTTAAGTCGGCATTGTGCCTTTTGTATTTAATTCCGATGCTATTTCTGTGTTTCATCGTTAATAAGAAGGTCAGAGGGATACAGTAAACCTGAAGTGAAGCATCGGAATCCATAACTAGTGTCACAGGAATGGTTCAAAACATAGACAGTAAGAAGAGTCAGTTTTCTTGTACTTAAGTCGGCATTGTGCCTTTTGTATTTAATTCCGATGCAATATCTGTGTTTCATCGTCTATAAGAAGGTCAGAGGGATACAGTAAACCTGAAGTGAAACATCGGAATCTATAACTAGTGTCACAGGAATGGTTCAAAACATAGACAGTAAGAAGATTCAGTTTTCTTGTACTTAAGGCAGCATTGTTCCTTTTGTATTTAATTCCGATGCAATCACTGTGTTTCACCGCCAATAAGAAGTACAGAGGGAGGCAGTGAACCTGAAGTCGAGCATCCGAATCCATAACTAGTGTGACAGGAATGGTTCAAAACATAGACAGTAAGAAGAGTCAGAATTCTTGCACTTGAGTCGGCATTGTGCCTTTTGTATTTCATTCCGATGCAATTTCTTTGTTTCATCGACAATAAGGAGGTCAGAGGGATACAGTAAACCTGAAGTGAAGCATCGGAATCTATAACTAGTGTCAAAGGAATGGTTCATAACATAGACAGTAAGAAGAGCCAGTCTTCTGGAACTTGAGTCGGAATTGTGCCTTTTGTATTTAATTCCGATGCAATTTCTGTGTTTCATCGTCGATAAAAAGGTCCAAGGGATACATTAATCCTGAAGTGAAGCATCGGAATCTATAACTAGTGTCACATGAATGGTTCAAAGCATAGACAGTAAGAACAGTCAGTTTTCTTGTACTTAAGTTGGCATTGTCCCTTTTGTATTTAATTCCGATGCAATTTCTGTGTTTCATCGTCAATAAGATCGTCAGAGGGTACAGTAAACTTGTAGTGAAGCATCGGAATCTATAACTAGTGTCGCAGGAATGGTTCAAAACATAGACAGTAAGAAGAGTCAGTTTTCTTGTACTTAAGTAGGCATTGTGCCTTTTATATTTAATTCCGATGCAATTTCAGTGTTTCGTGGTCAATAAGAAGGTCAATGGGATACAGTAAACCTGAAGTGAAGCATCGGAATCTAAAACCGGTCTCACAGAAAAGGTTCACAACATAGACCGTATGAAGAGCCAGCCCTCTTGTACTTGACAGCATTGTGCCTTTTGTATTTAATTCCGATGCAATTTCTGTGTTTCACCGACAATAAGAAGGTCAGAGGGATACAGTAAAGCTGAAGTGAAGCATCGGAATTTATAACTAGTGTCACAGGAATGGTTCAAAACATAGATAGTAAGAAGAGTCAATTTTCGTGTACTTAAGTCGGCATTGTGCCTTTTCTATTTAATTCCGATGCAATTTCTGTGTTTCATCGTCAATAAGAAGGTCAGAGGGATACGGTAAACCTGAAGTGAAACATGGGAATCTATAACTAGTGTCACAGGAACGATTCAAAACATAGACAGTAAGAAGAGTCAGTTTTCAAGTACATAAGTCGGTATTGTGCTTTTTGAATTTAATTCCGATGCAAATTCTGTGTTTCATCGTCAATAAGAAGGTGACAGGGATACAGTAAAGCTGAAGTGATGCATCGGAATCTATAACTAGTGTCACAGGAATGGTTCAAAACATAGACAGTAAGGAGAGTCAGTTTTCTTGTACTTAAGTCGGCATTGTGCCTTTTGTATATAATTCCTATGCAATTTCTGTGTTTCATCGTCAATAAGAAGGTCAGAGGGATACAGTAAACCTGAAGTGAAGCATCGGAATCTATAACTAGCGTCACAGGAATGGTTCAAAACATAGACAGTAAGAAGAGTCAGTTTTCTTGTACTTACGTCGGCATCGTGCCTTTTGTATATAATTCCGACGCAATGTCCGTGTTTCATCGTCAATAAGAAGGTCAGAGGGATACAGTAAACCTGTAGTGAAGCATCGGAATCTATAACTAGTGTCACAGGAATGGTTCAAAGCATAGACTGTACTAAGAGTCAGTTTTCTTGTACTTAAGTCGGCATTGTGCCTTTTGAATTTAATTCCGATACAATTTCTGTGTTTCATCGACAATAAGGAGGTCAGAGGGATACAGTAAACCTGAAGTGAAGCACCGGAATCTATAACTAGTGTCAAAGGAATGGTTCAAAACATAGACAGTAAGAAGAGCCAGTCTTCTGGAATTTGAGTCGGAATTGTGCCTTTTGTATTTAATTCCGATGCAATTTCTGTGTTTCATCGTCAATAAGAAGGACAGAGGGCTACAGTAAAGCTGAAGTGAAGCATCGGAATCTATAACTAGCGTAACAGGAATGGTTCAAAACATAGAGAGCAAGATGAGACAGTCTTCTTGTACTTAAGTCGGCATTGAGCCTTTTGTATTTAATTCCGATGCAATTTCTGTGTTTCATCGTCAATATAAGGTCAGAGGGATACAGTAAACCTGAAGTGAAGCATCGGAATCTATAACTATTGTCACAGGAATGGTTCAAAACATAGACAGTAACAAGAGTCAGTTATCTTGTTCCTACGTCTTAATTGTGCCCTTTGTATTTAATTCCGATGAAATTTCTGTGTTTCATCGTCAATAAGAAGGTCAGAGATATACAGTAAACTTGAAGTGAAGCATCGGAATCTATAACTAGTGTCACAGGAATGGTTCAAAACATAGACAGTAAGAAGAGCCAGTTTTCTTGTACTTAAGTCGGCATTGTGCCTTTTCTATTTAATTCCGATGCAATTTCTGTGTTTCCTCGTCAATAAGAAGGACAGATGGATACAGTAAACCTGAAGTGAAGCACCGGACTCTACAACTAGTGTCACAGGAATGGTTAAAACATAGACAGTAAGAAGAGTGAGTTTTTCCTTGTACTTAAGTCGGCATTGTGAATTTTGTATTTAATTCCGATGCAATTTCTGTGATTCATCGTCAATAAGAAGGTCAGAGGGATACAGTAAACGTGAAGTGAAGCATCGGAATCTATAACTAGTGTCACATGAATGGTTCAACTCATAGACAGTAAGAAGAGTCAGTTATCTTGTACTTAAGTCGGCATTGTGCCTTTTGTATTTAATTCCGATGCTATTTCTGTGTTTCATCGTTAATAAGAAGGTCAGAGGGATACAGTAAACCTGAAGTGAAGCATCGGAATCTATAACTAGGGTCACAGGAATGGGTCGAAACATGGACATTAAGAAGAGTCAGTTTTCTTGTACTTAAGTCGGCATCATGCATTTTGTATATAATTCCGACGCAATATCTGTGTTTCATCGTCAATAACAAAGTCAGAGGGATACAGTAAACCTGTAGTGAAGCATCGGAATCTATAACTAGTGTCACAGGAATGGTTCAAAACATAGACAGTAAGAAGAGTCAGTTTTCAAGTACATAAGTCGGCATTGTGCGTTTTGTATTTAATTCCGATGCAATTTCTGTGTTTCATCGCCAATAAGAAGGTCAGAGGGAGGCAGTGAAAGTGAAGTCGAGCATCTGAATCCATAACTAGTGTCACAGGAAAGGTTCAAAGCATAGACAGTAAGAAGAGATAGTCTTCTTGTACTTGAGTCGACATTGTGCCTTTTGTATTTAATTCCGATGCAATTTCTGTGTTTCATCGACAATAAGGAGGTCAGATGGATACAGTAAACCTGAAGTGAAGCATCGGAATCTATAACTAGTGTCACAGGAATGGTTCAAATCATAGACAGTAACAAGAGTCAGTTATCTTGTACTTAAGTCCTAATTGTGCCCTTTGTATTTAATTCCGATGACATTTCTGTGTTTCATCGTCAATAAGAAGGTCAGAGGGATACAGTAAACCTGAAGTGAAGCATCGTAATCTATAACTAGTGTCACAGGAATGGTTCAAAACATAGACAGTAAGAAGAGCCAGTTTTCTTGTACTTAAGTCGGCATTGTGCCTTTTGTATTTAATTCCGATGCAATTTCTGTGTTTCCTCGTCAATAAGAAGGACAGATGGATACAGTAAACCTGAAGTGAAGCACCGGAATCTATAACTAGTGTCACAGGAATGGTTAAAATATAGACAGTAAGAAGAGTCAGTTTTTCCCTGTACTTAAGTCGGCATTGTGAATTTTGTATTTAATTCCGATGCAATTTCTGTGATTCATCGTCAATAAGAAGGTCAGAGGGATACAGTAAACGTGAAGTGAAGCATCGGAATCTATAGCTAGTGTCACATGAATGGTTCAACTCATAGACGGTAAGAAGAGTCAGTTATCTTGTACTTAAGTCGGCATTGTGCCTTTTGTATTTAATTCCGATGCTATTTCTGTGTTTCATCGTCAATAGGAAGGTCAGAGGGATACAGTAAACCGGAATTGAAGCATCGGAATCTATAACTAGTGTCACAGGAATGGTTCAAACATAGACAGTAAGGAGAGTAAGTTTTCTTGTACTTAAGTCGGCATTGTGCCTTTTGTATTTAATTCCGATGCAATTTCTGTGTTTCATCGTTAATAAGAAGGTCAGAGGGATACAGTAAACCTGAAGTGAAGCATCGGAATCTATAACTAGCGTCACAGGAATGGTTCAAAACATAGACAGCAAGAAGAGTCAGTTTTCTTGTACTTAAGTAGGCATTGTGCCTTTTGTATTTAATTCCGATGCAATTTCTGTGTTTCGTGGTCAATAAGAAGGTCCATGGGATACAGTAAACCTGAAGTGAAGCATCGGAATCTAAAACCGTCTCACAGAAAAGGTTCACAACATAGACTGTATGAAGAGCCAGCCCTCTTGTACTTGACAGCATTGTGCCTTTTGTATTTAATTCCGATGCCATTTCTGTGTTTCACCGTCAATAAGAAGGTCAGAGGGATACAGTAAAGCTGAAGTGAAGCATCGGAATTTATAACTAGTGTCACAGGAATGGTTCAAAACATAGACAGTAAGAAGAGTCAATTTTCGTGTACTTAAGTCGGCATTGTGCCTTTTCTATTTAATTCCGATGCAATTTCTGTGTTTCATCGCCAATGAGTAGGTCAGAGGGATACGGTAAACCTGAAGTGAAACATCGGAATCTATAACTAGCGTCACTGGAATGGTTCAAAACATAGACAGTAAGGAGAGTAATTTTTCTTGTACTTAAGTCGGCATTGTGCATTTTGGATTTAATTCCGATGCAATTTCTGTGTTTCATCGTCAATAAGAAGGTCAGAGGGATACAGTAAACCTGTAGTGAAGCATCGGAATCTATAACTAGTGTCACAGGAATGGTTCAAAACATAGACAGTAAGAAGAGTCAGTTTTCAAGTACATAAGTCGGCATTGTGCGTTTTGTATTTAATTCCGATGCAATTTCTGTGTTTCATCGCCAATACGAAGGTCAGAGGGAGGCAGTGAACGTGAAGTCGAGCATCCGAATCCATAACTAGTGTCACAGGAAAGGTTCAAAACATAGACAGTAAGAAGAGCCAGTCTTCTTGTACATGAGTCGGCATTGTGCCTTTTGTATTTAATTCCGATGCAATTTCTGTGTTTCATCGACAATAAGGAGGTCAGAGGGATACAGTAAACCTGAAGTGAAGCATCGGAATCTATAACTAGTGTCACAGGAATGGTTCAAAACATAGACAGTAAGAAGAGCCAGTCTTCTTGTACTTGAGTCAGAATTGTGCCTTTTGTATTTAATTCCGATGCAATTTCTAGGTTTCATTGTCAATACGAAGGTCACAGGGATACAGTAAAGCTGAAGTGAAGCATCGGAATCTATAACTAGTGTCACAGGAATGGTTCAAAACATAGGGAGTAAGATGAGACAGTCTTCTTGTACTTAAGTCGGCATTGAGCCTTTTGTATTTCAATCCGATGCAATTTCTGTGCTTCATCGTCAATATAAGGTCAGAGGGATACAGTAAACCTGAAGTGAAGCATCGGAATCTATAACCTGTGTCACAGGAATAGTACAAAACATAGACAGTAAGAAGATTCAGTTTTCTTGTACTTTAGTCGGCATTGTGCCTTTGGAATTTAATTCCGATGCAAATTCTGTGTTTCGTCGTCAATAAGAAGTCCAAGGGATACATTAATCCTGAAGTGAAGCATCAGAATCTAAAACCGGTCTCACAGGAAAGGTTCACAACATAGACCGTATGAAGAGCCAGCCCTCTCGTACTTGAGTCAGCATTGTGCTTTTGTATTTAATTCCGATGCAATTTCTGTGTTTCATCGTCAATAAGAAGGTCAGAGCGATACAGTAAAGCTGAAGTGAAGCATCGGAATCTATAACTATTGTCACATTAATAGTTCAAAGCATAGACAGTAACAAGAGTCAGTTATCTTGTACTTAAGTCTTAATTGTGCCCTTTGTATTTAATTCCGATGAAATTTCTGTGTTTCATCGTTAATAAGAAGGACAGATGGATACAGTAAACCTGAAGTGAAGCACCGGACTCTATAACTAGTGTCACAGGAATGGTTAAAACATAGACAGTAAGAAGAGTCAATTTTCGTGTACTTAAGTCGGCATTGTGCCTTTTCTATTTAATTCCGATGCAATTTCTGTGTTTCATCGTCAATAATAAGGTCAGAGGGATACAGTAAACCTGTAGTGAAGCATCGGATACTATAACTAGTGTCACAGGAATGGTTCAAAGCATAGACTGTACTAAGAGTCAGTTTTCGTGTACTTAAGTCGGCATTGTGCCTTTTGAATTTAATTCCGATGCAATTTCTGTGTTTCATCGACAATAAGGAGGTCAGAGGGATACAGTAAACCTGAAGTGAAGCACCGGAATCTATAACTAGTGTCACAGGAATGGTTAAAACATAGACAGTAAGAAGAGTCAGTTCTTCCTTGTACTTAAGTCGGCATTGTGAATTTTGTATTTAATTCCGATGCAATTTCTGTGATTCATCGTCAATAAGAAGGTCAGAGGGATACAGTAAACGTGAAGTGAAGCATCGGAAACTATAACTAGTGTCACATGAATGGTTCAACTCATAGACAGTAAGATGAGTCAGTTATCTTGTACTTAAGTCGGCATTGTGCCTTTTGCATTTAATTCCGATGCTAGTTCTGTGTTTCATCGTTAATAAGAAAGTCAGAGTGATACAGTAAACCGGAAGTGAAACATCGGAATCTATAACTAGTGTCACAGGAATGGTTCAAAACATAGACAGTAAGGAGAGTAAGTTTTCTTGTACTTAAGTCGGCATTGTGCCATTTGTATTTAATTCCGATGCAATTTCTGTGTTTCATCGTTAATAAGAAGGTCAGAGGGAAACAGTAAACCTGAAGTGAAGCATCGGAATCTATAACATGCGTCACAGGAATGGTTCAAAACATAGACAGTAAGAAGAGTCAGTTTTCTTGTACTTAAGTAGGCATCGTGCATTTTGTATATAATTCCGACGCAATATCTGTGTTTCATCGTCAATAAGAAGGTCAGAGGGATACAGTAAACCTGTAGTGAAGCATCGGAATCTATAACTAGTGTCACAGGAATGGTTCAAAACATCGACAGTAAGAAGAGCCAGTTTTCTTGTACTTAAGTCGGCATTGTGCCTTTTGTATTTTATTCCGATGCAATTTCTGTGTTTCCTCGTCAATAAGAAGGACAGATGGATACAGTAAACCTGAAGTAAAGCACCGGAATCTATAACTAGTGGTACAGGAATGGTTAAAACATAGACAGTAAGAAGAGTCAGTTTTTCCTTGTACTTAAGTCGGCATTGTGCGTTTTGTGTTTAATTCCGATGCAATTTCTGTGTTTCATCGCCAATAAGAAGGTCAGAGGGAGGCAGTGAACATGAAGTCGAGCATCTGAATCCAAAACTAGTGTCACAGGAAAGGTTCAAAACATAGACAGTAAGAAGAGCCAGTCATCTTAAAATTGAGTCGGCATTGTGCCTTTTGTATTTAATTCCGATGCAATTTCTGTGTTTCATCGACAATAAGGAGGTCAGAGGGATACAGTAAACCCGAAGTGAAGCATCGGAATCTATAACTAGTGTCACAGGAAAGGTTCAAATCATAAACAGTAACAAGAGTCAGTTATCTTGTACTTAAGTCTTAATTGTGCCCTTTGTATTTGATTCCGATGAAATTTCTGTGTTTCATCGTCAATAAGAAGGTCAGAGGGATACAGTAAACCTGAACTGAAGCATCGGAATCTATAACTAGTGTCACAGGAATGGTTCAAAACATCGACAGTAAGAAGAGCCAGTTTTCTTGTACTTAAGTCGGCATTGTGCCTTTTGTATTTTATTCCGATGCAATTTCTGTGTTTCCTCGTCAATAAGAAGGACAGATGGATACAGTAAACCTGAAGTAAAGCACCGGAATCTATAACTAGTGTCACAGGAATGGTTAAAACATAGACAGTAAGAAGAGTCAGTTTTTCCTTGTACTTAAGTCGGCATTGTGAATTTTGTATTTAATTCCGATGCAATTTCTGTGATTCATCGTCAATAAGAAGGTCAGAGGGATACAGTAAACGTGAAGTGAAGCATCGGAATCTATAACTAGTGTCACATGAATGGTTCAACTTATAGACAGTAAGAAGAGTCAGTTATCTTGTACTTAAGTCGGCATTGTGCCTTTTGTATTTAATTCCGATGCTATTTCTGTGTTTCATCGTCAATAGGAAGGTCAGAGGGATACAGTAAACCGGAAGTGAAGCATCGGAATCTATAACTAGCGTCACAGGAATGGTTCAAAACATAGACAGTAAGAAGAGTCAGTTTTCTTGTACTTAAGTCGGCATCGTGCATTTTGTATACAATTCCGACGCAAAATCTGTGTTTCATCGTCAATAAGAAGGTCAGAGGGATACAGTAAACCTGTAGTGAAGCATCGGAATCTATAACTAGTGTCAGAGGAATGGTTCAAAACATAGACAGTAAGAAGAGTCAGTTTTCAAGTACATAAGTCGACACGTGCGTTTTGTATTTAATTCCGATGCAATTTCTGTGTTTCATCGCCAATAAGAAGGTCAGAGGGAGGCAGAGAACGTGAAGTCGAGCATCTGAATCCACGACTAGTGTCACAGGAAAGGTTCAAAACATAGACAGTAAGAAGAGCCAGTCTTCTTGTACTTGAGTCGGCATTGTGCCTTTTGTATTTAATTCCGATACAATTTCTGTGTTTCATCGACAATAAGGAGGTCAGAGGGATACAGTAAACCTGAAGTGAAGCATCGGAAGCTATAACTAGTGTCACAGGAATGGTTCCAAACATAGACAGTAAGAAGAGCTGGTCTTCTTGTACTTGAGTCGGAATTGTGCCTTTTGTATTTAATTCCGATGCAATTTCTGTGTTTCATCGTCAATAAGATGGTCACAGGGATACAGTAAAGCTGAAGTGAAGCATCGGAATCTATAACTAGTGTCACAGGAATGGTTCAAAACATAGAGAGTAAGATGAGTTAGTCTTCTTGTACTTAAGTCGGCATTGAGCCTTTTGTATTTCAATCCGATGCAATTTCTGTGTTTCATCGTCAATAAAAGGTCAGAGGGATACAGTAAACCTGAAGTGAAGCATCGGAATCTATAACTTGTGTCACAGGAATGGTACAAAACATAGACAGTAAGAAGAGTCAGTTTTCTTGTACTTTAGTCGGCATTGTGCTTTTTGAATTTAATTCCGATGCAAATTCTGTGTTTCATCGTCAATAAGAAGGTCACAGGGATACAGTAAACCTGACGTAAAGCATAGGAATCTTTAACTTGTGTCACAGAAATGGTTCAAAACATAGACAGTAAGAAGAGCCAGTCTTCTTGCACTTGAGTCGGAATTGTGCCTTTTATATTTAATTCCGATGCAATTTCTGTGTTTCATCGTCAATAAGAAGGTCACAGGGATACAGTAAAGCTGAAGTAAAGCATCGGAATCTATAACTAGTGTCACAGGAATGGTTCAAAACATAGAGAGTAAGATGGGACAGTCTTCTTGTCCTTAAGTCGGCATTGAGCCATTTATATTTAATTCCGATGCAAATTCTGTGTTTCATCGTCAATATAAGGTCAGAGGGATACAGTAAACCTGAAGTGAAGCATCGGAATCTATAACTAGTGTCACAGGACTGGTTCAAAACATAGACAGTAAGAAGAGTCAGTTTTCTTGTACTTAAGTCGGCATTGTGCCTTTTGAATTTAATTCCGATGCAAATTCTGTGTTTCGTCGTCAATAAGACGGTCCAAGGGATACAGCAAACCTTAAGTGAAGAATCGGAATCTGTAACTAGTGTCACAGGAATGGTTCTAAACATAGAGAGTAAGAAGAGTCAGTTATCTTGTACTTAAGTCGGCATTGTACCTTTTGTATTCAATTCCGATGCAATTTCTGTGTTTCATCGTCAATAACAAGGTCAGAGGGATACAGTAAAGCTGAAGAGAAGCATCGGAATCTATAACTAGTGTCACAGGAATGGTTCAAAACATAGACAGTAAGAAGAGTCAATTTTCGTGTACTTTTGTCGGCTTTGTGCCTTTTCTATTTAATTCCGATGCAATTTCTGTGTTTCATCGTCAATAAGAAGGTCAGAGGGATACGGTAAACCTGAAGTGAAACATCGGAATCTATAACTAGTGTCACAGGAATGGTTCAAAGCATAGACAGTAACAAGAGTCAGTTATCTTGTCCTTAAGTCTTAATTGTGCCCTTTGTATTTAATTCCGATGAAATTTCTGTGTTTCATCTTCAATAAGAAGGTCAGAGGGATACAGTAAACCTGAAGTAAAGCATCGGAATCTATAACTTGTGTCACAGGAATGGTACAAAACATAGACAGTAAGAAGAGTCAGTTTTCTTGTACTTTAGTCGGCATTGTGCTTTTTGAATTTAATTCCGATTCAAATTCTGTGTTTCATCGTCAATAAGAAGGTCACAGGGATACAGTAAAGCTGAAGTGAAGCATTGGAAACTATAACTAGTGTCACAGGAATGGTTCAAAACATAGACAGTAAGGAGAGTCAGTTTTCTTGTACTTAAGTCGGCATTGTGCCTTTTGTATTTAATTCCTATGCAATTTCTGTGTTTCATCGTCAATACGAAGGTCAGAGGGATACAGTAAACCCGAAGTGAAGCATCGGAATCTGTAACTAGCGTCACAGGAATGGTTCAAAACATAGACGATAAGAAGAGTCAGTTTTCTTGTACTTAAGTCGGCATCGTGCCTTTTGTATATAATTCCGACGCAATATATGTGTTTCATCGTCAATAAGAAGGTCAGAGGGATACAGTAAACGTGTAGTGAAGCATCGGAATCTATTACTAGTGTCACAGGAATGGTTCAAAGCATAGACAGTAAGAAGAGTCAGTTTTCATGTACTTAAGTCGGCATTGTGCATTTTGTATTCAATTCCGATGCAATTTCTGTGTTTCATCGCCAATAAGAAGGTCAGAGGGAGGCAGTGAACCTGAAATTGAGCATCCGAATCCATAACTAGTGTCACAGGAAAGGTTCAAAACATAGAGAGTAAGAAAAGCCAGTCTTCTTGTGCTTGAGTCGGCATTGTGCCTTTTGTATTTAATTCCGATGCAATTTCAGTGTTTCATCGACAATAAGGAGGTCAGAGGGATACAGTAAACCTGACGTAAAGCATCGGAAACTTTAACTAGTGTCACAGAAACGGTTCAAAACATAGACAGTAAGAAGAGCCAGTCTTCTTGCACTTGAGTCGGAATTGTGCCTTTTATTTTTAATTCCGATGCAATTTCTGTGTTTCATCGTCAATAAGAAGGTCACAGGGATACAGTAAAGTTGAAGTAAAGCATCGGAATCTATAACTAGTGTCACAGGAATGGTTCAAAACATAGAGAGTAAGATGAGACAGTCTTCTTGTCCGTAAGTCGGCATTGAGCCATTTGTATTCAATTCCGATGCAAATTCTGTGTTTCATCGTCAATATAAGGTCAGAGGGATACAGTAAACCTGAAGTGAAGCATCGGAATCTATAACTAGTGTCACAGGACTGGTTCAAAACATAGACAGTAAGAAGAGTCAGTTTTCTTGTACTTAAGTCGGCATTGTGCCTTTTGAATTTGATTCCGATGCAAATTCTGTGTTTCGTCGTCAATAAGAAGGTCCAAGGGATACAGCAAACCTTAAGTGAAGAATCGGAATCTGTAACTAGTGTCACAGGAATGGTTCTAAACATAGAGAGTAAGAAGAGTCAGTTATCTTGTACTTAAGTCGGCATTGTACCTTTTGTATTCAATTCCGATGCAATTTCTGTGTTTCGTCGTCAATAACAAGGTCAGAGGGATACAGTAAAGCTGAAGAGAAGCATCGGAATCTATAACTAGTGTCACAGGAATGGTTCAAAACATAGACAGTAAGAAGAGTCAATTTTCGTGTACTTTTGTCGGCTTTGTGCCTTTTCTATTTAATTCCGATGCAATTTCTGTGTTTCATCGTCAATAAGAAGGTCAGAGGGATACGGTAAACCTGAAGTGAAACATCGGAATCTATAACTAGTGTCACAGGAATGGTTCAAAGCATAGACAGTAACAAGAGTCAGTTATCTTGTACTTAAGTCTTAATTGTGCCCTTTGTATTTAATTCCGATGAAATTTCTGTGTTTCATCTTCAATAAGAAGGTCAGAGGGATACAGTAAACCTGAAGTGAAGCATCGGAATCTATAACTAGTGTCACAGGAATGTTTCAAAACATAGACAGTAAGAAGAGTCAGTTTCCTTGTACTTAAGTCGGCATTGTGCCTTTTGTATTTAATTCCGATGCAATTTCTAGTCTTCCTCGTCAATAAGAAGGTCACAGGGATACAGTTACGCTGATGTGAAGCATCGGAATCTATAACTAGTGTCACAGGAATGGTTCAAAACAAAGACAGTAAGGAGAGTCAGTTTTCTTGTACTTAAGTCGGCACTGTGCCTTTTGTATTTAATTCCTATGCAATTTCTGTGTTTCATCGTCAATAAGAAGGTCAGAGGGATATAGTAAACCTGTAGTGAAGCATCGGAAACTATAACTAGTGTCACAGGAATGGTTCAAAGCATAGACAGTAAGAAGAGTCAGTGTTCATGTACTTAAGTCGGCATTGTGCATTTTGTATTTAATTCCGATGCAATTTCTGTGTTTCATCGCTAATAAGAAGGTCAGAGGGAGGCAGTGAACCTGAAGTCGAGAATCCGAATCCATAACTAGTGCCACAGGAAAGGTTCAAAACATAGACAGTAAGAAGAGCCAGTCTTCTTGTACTTGAGTCGGAATTGTGCCTTTTATATTTAATTCCGATGATATTTCTGTGTTTCATCGTCAATAAGAAGGTCACAGGGATACAGTAAAGCTGAAGTGAAGCATCGGAATCTATAACTAGTGTCACAGGAATGGTTCAAGACATAGAGAGTAAGATGAGACAGTTTTCTTGTAGTTAAGTCGGCATTGAGCCATTTGTATTTAATTCCGATTCAAATTCTTTGTTTCATCGTCAATATAGGGTCAGAGGGATACATTAAACCTGAAGTGAAGCATCGGAATCTATAACTAGTGTCACAGGACTGGTTCAAAACATAGACAGTAAGAAGAGTCAGTTTTCTTGTACCTATGTCGGCATTGTGCTTTTTGAATTTAATTCCGATGCAAATTCTGTGTTTCGTCGTCGATAAGAAGGTCCAAGGGATACAGTAAACCTTAAGTGAAGAATCGGAATCTGTAACTAGTGTCACAGGAATGGTTTAAAACATAGAGAGTAAGAAGAGTCAGTTTTCTTGTACTTAAGTCGGCATTGTACCTTTTGTATTCAATTCCGAAGCAATTTCTGTGTTTCATCGTCAATAACAAGGTCAGAGGGATACAGTAAAGCTGAAGTGAAGCATCGGAATCTATAACTAGTGTCACAGGAATGGTTGAAAACATAGACAGTAAGAAGAGTCAATTTTCGAGTACTTATGTCGGCATTGTGCCTTTTCTATCTAATTCCGATGCAATTTCTGTGTTTCATCGTCAATAAGAAGGTCAGAGGGATACGGTAAACCTGAAGTGAAACATCGGAATCTATAACTAGTGTCACAGGAATGGTTCAAAACATAGACAGTAACAAGGGTCAGTTATCTTGTACTTAAGTCTTAATTGTGCCCTTTGTATTTAATTACGACGAAATTTCTGTGTTTCATCTTCAATAAGAAGGTCAGAGGGATACAGTAAACCTGAAGTGAAGCATCGGAATCTATAACTAGTGTCACAGGAATGGTTCAAAACATAGACAGTAAGAAGAGTCAGTTTCCTTGTACTTAAGTCGGCATTGTTCCTTTTGTATTTAATTCCGATGCAATTTCTGTGTTTCCTCGTCAATAAGAAGGACAGATGGATACAGTAAACCTGAAGTGCAGCATCGGAATCTATAACTAGTGTCACAGGAATGGTTAAAACATAGACAGTAAGAAGAGTCAGTTTTTCCTTGTACTTAAGTCGGCATTGTGCCTTTTGTATTTAATTCCGATGCAATTTCAGTGATTCATCGTCAATAGGAAGGTCAGAGGGAGGCAGTGAATCTGAAGTCGAGCATCCGAATCCATAACTAGTGTCACAGGAAAGGTTCAAAGCATAGACAGTAAGAAGAGCCAGTCTTCTTGTACTTGAGTCGGCATTGTGCCTTTTTGTATTTAATTCCGAATCAATTTCTGTGTTTCATCGACAATGAGGAGGTCAGAGGGATACAGTAAACCTGACGTAAAGCATCGGAATCTATAACTAGTGTCACAGGAATGGTTCAAAACATAGACAGTAAGAAGAGCCAGTCTTCTTGTACTTGAGTCGGAATTGTGCCTTTTGTATATAATTCCGATGCAATTTCTGTGTTTCATCGTCAATAAGAAGGTCACAGGGATACAGTAAAGCTGAAGTGAAGCATCGGAATCTATAACTAGTGTCACAGGAATGGTTCAAACATAGAGAGTAAGATGAGACAGTCTTCTTGTACTTAAGTCAGCATTGAGCCTTTTGTATTTCATTCCGATGCAATTTCTGTATTTCATCGTCAATATAAGGTCAGAGGGATACAGTAAACCTGAAGTGAAGCATCGGAATCTATAACTTGTGTCACAGGAATGGTACAAAACATAGACAGTAAGAAGAGTCAGTTTTCTTGTACTTTAATCGGCATTGTGTTTTTTGAATTTAATTCCGATGCAAATTCTGTGTTTCATCGTCAATAAGAAGGTCACAGGGATACAGTAAAGCTGAAGTGAAGCATCGGAATCTATAACTAGTGTCACAGGAATGGTTCAAACATAGAGAGTAAGATGAGACAGTCTTCTTGTACTTGAGTCGGCATTGTGCCTTTTGTATTTAATTCCGATGCAGTTTCTGTGTTTCATCGACAATAAGGCGGTCAGAGGGATACAGTAAACCTGACGTAAAGCATCGGAATCTTTAACTAGTGTCACAGAAATGGTTCAAAACATAGACAGTAAGAAGAGCCAGTCTTCTTGCACTTGAGTCGGAATTGTGCCTTTTATATTTAATTCCAATGCAATTTCTGTGTTTCATCGTCAATAAGAAGGTCACAGGGATACAGTAAAACTGAAGTAAAGCATCGGAATCTATAACTAGTGTCACAGGAATGGTTCAAAACATAGAGAGTAAGATGAGACAGTCTTCTTGTACTTAAGTCGGCATTGTGCTTTTTGAATCTAATTCCGATGCAAATTCTGTGTTTCGTCGTCAATAAGAGGGTACAAGGGATACAGCAAACCTTAAGTGAAGAATCGGAATCTGTAACTAGTGTCACAGGAATGGTTCAAAACATAGAGAGTAAGAAGAGTCAGTTTTCTTGTACTTAAGTCGGCATTGTACCATTTGTATTCAATTCCGATGCAATTTCTGTGTTTCATCGTCAATAACAAGGTCAGAGGGATACAGTAAAGCTGAAGTTAAGCATCGGAATCTATAACTAGTGTCACAGGAATGGTTGAAAACATAGACAGTAAGAAGAGTCAATTTTCGTGTACTTATGTCGGCATTGTGCCTTTTCTATCTAATTCCGATGCAATTTCTGTGTTTCATCGTCAATAAGATGGTCAGAGGGATACGGTAAACCTGAAGTGAAACATCGGAATCTATAACTAGTGTCACAGGAATGGTTCAAAACATAGACAGTAACAAGAGTCAGTTATCATGTACTTAAGTCTTAATTGTGCCCTTTGTATTTAATTCCGATGAAATTTCTGTGTTTCATCTTCAATAAGAAGGTCAGAGGGATACAGTAAACCTGAAGTGAAGCATCGGAATCTATAACTAGTGTCACAGGAATGGTTCAAAACATAGACAGTAAGAAGAGTCAGTTTCCTTGTACTTTAGTCGGCTTTGTGCCTTTTGTATTTAATTCCGATGCAATTTCTGTGTTTCCTCGTCAATAAGAAGGTCAGAGGGATACAGTAAACCTGTAGTGAAGCATCGGAATCTATAACTAGTGTCACAGGAATGGTTCAAAACATAGACAGTAAGAAGAAGCAGTTTTCAAGTACATAAGTCGGCATTGTGCGTTTTGTATTTAATTCCGATGCAATTTCTGTGTTTCATCATCAATACGAAGGTCAGAGGGAGGCAGTGAACGTGAAGTCGAGCATCCGAATCCATAACTAGTGTCACAGGAAAGGTTCAAAACATAGACAGTAAGAAGAGCCAGTCTTCTTGTACTTGAGTCGGCATTGTGCCTTTTGTATTTAATTCCGATGTAATTTCTGTGTTTCATCGACTATAAGGAGGTCAGAGGGATACAGAAAACCTGAAGTGAAGCATCGGAATCTATAACTAGTGTCACAGGAATGGTTCAAAACATAGACAGTAAGAATAGCCAGTCTTCTTGTACTTGAGTCAGAATTGTGCCTTTTGTATTTAATTCCGATGCAATTTCTGTGTTTCATCGTCAATACGAAGGTCACAGGGATACAGTAAAGCTGAAGTGAAGCATCGGAATCTATAACTAGTGTCACAGGAATGGTTCAAAACAAAGAGAGTAAGATGAGACAGTCTTCTTGTACTTAAGTCGGCATTGAGCCGTTTGTATTTCAATCCGATGCAATTTCTGTGTTTCATCGTCAATATAAGGTCAGAGGGATACAGTAAACCTGAAGTGAAGCATCGGAATCTATAACCTGTGTCACAGGAATGGTACAAAACATAGACAGTAAGAAGAGTCAGTTTTCTTGTACTTTAGTCGGCATTGTGCTTTTTGAATTTGATTCCGATGCAAATTCTGTGTTTCATCGTCAATAAGAAGGTCACAGGGATACAGTAAACCTGAAGTGAAGCACCGGAATCTATAACTAGTGTCAAAGGAATGGTTCAAAACATAGACTGTAAGAAGAGTCAGTTTCATTGTACTTAAGTCGGCATTGTGCCTTTTGAATTTAATTCCGATGCAAATTCTGTGTTTCGTCGTCAATAAGAAGTCCAAGGGATACATTAATCCTGAAGTGAAGCATCAGAATCTAAAACCGGTCTCACAGGAAAGGTTCACAACATAGACCGTATGAAGAGCCAGCCCTCTTGTACTTGAGTCAGCATTGTGCCTTTTGTATTTAATTCCGATGCAATTTTTGTGTTTCATCGTCAATAAGAAGGTCAGAGCAATACAGTAAAGCTGAAGTGAAGCATCGGAATCTATAACTATTGTCACAGGAATGGTTCAAAACATAGACAGTAACAAGAGTCAGTTATCTTGTACTTAAGTCTTAATTGTGCCCTTTGTATTTAATTCCGATGAAATTTCTGTGTTTCATCGTTAATAAGAAGGACAGATGGATACAGTAAACCTGAAGTGAAGCACCGGACTCTATAACTAGTGTCACAGGAGTGGTTAAAACATGGACAGTAAGAAGAGTCAATCTTCGTGTACTTAAGTCGGCATTGTGCCTTTTCTATTTAATTCCGATGCAATTTCTGTGTTTCATCGTCAATAAGAAGGTCAGAGGGATACGGTAAACCTGAAGTCACACATCGGAATCTGTAACTATTGTCACAGGAATGGTTCAAAACATAGACAGTAACAAGAGTCAGTTATCTTGTACTTAAGTCTTAATTGTGCCCTTTGTATTTAATTCCGATGAAATTTCTGTGTTTCATCGTTAATAAGAAGGACAGATGGATACAGTAAACCTGAAGTGAAGCACCGGACTCTATAACTAGTGTCACAGGAATGGTTCAAAACATAGACAGTAAGGAGAGTCAGTTTTCTTGTACTTAAGTCGGCATTGTGCCTTTTGTATTTAATTCCTATGCAATTTCTGTGTTTCATCGTCAATAAGAAGGTCAGAGGGATACAGTAAACCCGAAGTGAAGCATCGGAATCTGTAACTAGCGTCACAGGAATGGTTCAAAACATAGACGATAAGAAGAGTCAGTTTTCTTGTACTTAAGTCGGCATCGTGCCTTTTGTATATAATTCCGACGCAATATATGTGTTTCATCGTCAATAAGAAGGTCAGAGGGATACAGTAAACGTGTAGTGAAGCATCGGAATCTATTACTAGTGTCACAGGAATGGTTCAAAGCATAGACAGTAAGAAGAGTCAGTTTTCATGTACTTAAGTCGGCATTGTGCATTTTGTATTCAATTCCGATGCAATTTCTGTGTTTCATCGCCAATAAGAAGGTCAGAGGGAGGCAGTGAACCTGAAATTGAGCATCCGAATCCATAACTAGTGTCACAGGAAAGGTTCAAAACATAGACAGTAAGAAAAGCCAGTCTTCTTGTGCTTGAGTCGGCATTGTGCCTTTTGTATTTAATTCCGATGCAATTTCTGTGTTTCATCGACAATAAGGAGGTCAGAGGGATACAGTAAACCTGACGTAAAGCATCGGAAACTTTAACTAGTGTCACAGAAATGGTTCAAAACATAGACAGTAAGAAGAGCCAGTCTTCTTGCACTTGAGTCGGAATTGTGCCTTTTATTTTTAATTCCGATGCAATTTCTGTGTTTCATCGTCAATAAGAAGGTCACAGGGATACAGTAAAGTTGAAGTAAAGCATCGGAATCTATAACTAGTGTCACAGGAATGGTTCAAAACATAGAGAGTAAGATGAGACAGTCTTCTTGTCCGTAAGTCGGCATTGAGCCATTTGTATTCAATTCCGATGCAAATTCTGTGTTTCATCGTCAATATAAGGTCAGAGGGATACAGTAAACCTGAAGTGAAGCATCGAAATCTATAACTAGTGTCACAGGACTGGTTCAAAACATAGACAGTAAGAAGAGTCAGTTTTCTTGTACTTAAGTCGGCATTGTGCCTTTTGAATTTAATTCCGATGCAAATTCTGTGTTTCGTCGTCAATAAGAAGGTCCAAGGGATACAGCAAACCTTAAGTGAAGAATCGGAATCTGTAACTAGTGTCACAGGAATGGTTCTAAACATAGAGAGTAAGAAGAGTCAGTTATCTTGTACTTAAGTCGGCATTGTACCTTTTGTATTCAATTCCGATGCAATTTCTGTGTTTCGTCGTCAATAACAAGGTCAGAGGGATACAGTAAAGCTGAAGAGAAGCATCGGAATCTATAACTAGTGTCACAGGAATGGTTCAAAACATAGACAGTAAGAAGAGTCAATTTTCGTGTACTTTTGTCGGCTTTGTGCCTTTTCTATTTAATTCCGATGCAATTTCTGTGTTTCATCGTCAATAAGAAGGTCAGAGGGATACGGTAAACCTGAAGTGAAACATCGGAATCTATAACTAGTGTCACAGGAATGGTTCAAAGCATAGACAGTAACAAGAGTCAGTTATCTTGTACTTAAGTCTTAATTGTGCCCTTTGTATTTAATTCCGATGAAATTTCTGTGTTTCATCTTCAATAAGAAGGTCAGAGGGATACAGTAAACCTGAAGTGAAGCATCGGAATCTATAACTAGTGTCACAGGAATGTTTCAAAACATAGACAGTAAGAAGAGTCAGTTTCCTTGTACTTAAGTCGGCATTGTGCCTTTTGTATTTAATTCCGATGCAATTTCTAGTCTTCCTCGTCAATAAGAAGGTCACAGGGATACAGTTACGCTGATGTGAAGCATCGGAATCTATAACTAGTGTCACAGGAATGGTTCAAAACAAAGACAGTAAGGAGAGTCAGTTTTCTTGTACTTAAGTCGGCACTGTGCCTTTTGTATTTAATTCCTATGCAATTTCTGTGTTTCATCGTCAATAAGAAGGTCAGAGGGATACAGTAAACCTGTAGTGAAGCATCGGAAACTATAACTAGTGTCACAGGAATGGTTCAAAGCATAGACAGTAAGAAGAGTCAGTGTTCATGTACTTAAGTCGGCATTGTGCATTTTGTATTTAATTCCGATGCAATTTCTGTGTTTCATCGCTAATAAGAAGGTCAGAGGGAGGCAGTGAACCTGAAGTCGAGAATCCGAATCCATAACTAGTGCCACAGGAAAGGTTCAAAACATAGACAGTAAGAAGAGCCAGTCTTCTTGTACTTGAGTCGGAATTGTGCCTTTTATATTTAATTCCGATGATATTTCTGTGTTTCATCGTCAATAAGAAGGTCACAGGGATACAGTAAAGCTGAAGTGAAGCATCGGAATCTATAACTAGTGTCACAGGAATGGTTCAAGACATAGAGAGTAAGATGAGACAGTCTTCTTGTAGTTAAGTCGGCATTGAGCCATTTGTATTTAATTCCGATTCAAATTCTTTGTTTCATCGTCAATATAGGGTCAGAGGGATACATTAAACCTGAAGTGAAGCATCGGAATCTATAACTAGTGTCACAGGACTGGTTCAAAACATAGACAGTAAGAAGAGTCAGTTTTCTTGTACCTATGTCGGCATTGTGCTTTTTGAATTTAATTCCGATGCAAATTCTGTGTTTCGTCGTCAATAAGAAGGTCCAAGGGATACAGTAAACCTTAAGTGAAGAATCGGAATCTGTAACTAGTGTCACAGGAATGGTTTAAAACATAGAGAGTAAGAAGAGTCAGTTTTCTTGTACTTAAGTCGGCATTGTACCTTTTGTATTCAATTCCGAAGCAATTTCTGTGTTTCATCGTCAATAACAAGGTCAGAGGGATACAGTAAAGCTGAAGTGAAGCATCGGAATCTATAACTAGTGTCACAGGAATGGTTGAAAACATAGACAGTAAGAAGAGTCAATTTTCGAGTACTTATGTCGGCATTGTGCCTTTTCTATCTAATTCCGATGCAATTTCTGTGTTTCATCGTCAATAAGAAGGTCAGAGGGATACGGTAAACCTGAAGTGAAACATCGGAATCTATAACTAGTGTCACAGGAATGGTTCAAAACATAGACAGTAACAAGGGTCAGTTATCTTGTACTTAAGTCTTAATTGTGCCCTTTGTATTTAATTACGACGAAATTTCTGTGTTTCATCTTCAATAAGAAGGTCAGAGGGATACAGTAAACCTGAAGTGAAGCATCGGAATCTATAACTAGTGTCACAGGAATGGTTCAAAACATAGACAGTAAGAAGAGTCAGTTTCCTTGTACTTAAGTCGGCATTGTTCCTTTTGTATTTAATTCCGATGCAATTTCTGTGTTTCCTCGTCAATAAGAAGGACAGATGGATACAGTAAACCTGAAGTGCAGCATCGGAATCTATAACTAGTGTCACAGGAATGGTTAAAACATAGACAGTAAGAAGAGTCAGTTTTTCCTTGTACTTAAGTCGGCATTGTGCCTTTTGTATTTAATTCCGATGCAATTTCAGTGATTCATCGTCAATAGGAAGGTCAGAGGGAGGCAGTGAATCTGAAGTCGAGCATCCGAATCCATAACTAGTGTCACAGGAAAGGTTCAAAACATAGACAGTAAGAAGAGCCAGTCTTCTTGTACTTGAGTCGGCATTGTGCCTTTTTGTATTTAATTCCGAATCAATTTCTGTGTTTCATCGAGAATGAGGAGGTCAGAGGGATACAGTAAACCTGACGTAAAGCATCGGAATCTATAACTAGTGTCACAGGAATGGTTCAAAACATAGACAGTAAGAAGAGCCAGTCTTCTTGTACTTGAGTCAGAATTGTGCCTTTTGTATTTAATTCCGATGCAATTTCTGTGTTTCATCGTCAATACGAAGGTCACAGGGATACAGTAAAGCTGAAGTGAAGCATCGGAATCTATAACTAGTGTCACAGGAATGGTTCAAAACAAAGAGAGTAAGATGAGACAGTCTTCTTGTACTTAAGTCGGCATTGAGCCGTTTGTATTTCAATCCGATGCAATTTCTGTGTTTCATCGTCAATATAAGGTCAGAGGGATACAGTAAACCTGAAGTGAAGCATCGGAATCTATAACCTGTGTCACAGGAATGGTACAAAACATAGACAGTAAGAAGAGTCAGTTTTCTTGTACTTTAGTCGGCATTGTGCTTTTTGAATTTGATTCCGATGCAAATTCTGTGTTTCATCGTCAATAAGAAGGTCACAGGGATACAGTAAACCTGAAGTGAAGCACCGGAATCTATAACTAGTGTCAAAGGAATGGTTCAAAACATAGACTGTAAGAAGAGTCAGTTTTCTTGTACTTAAGTCGGCATTGTGCCTTTTGAATTTAATTCCGATGCAAATTCTGTGTTTCGTCGTCAATAAGAAGTCCAAGGGATACATTAATCCTGAAGTGAAGCATCAGAATCTAAAACCGGTCTCACAGGAAAGGTTCACAACATAGACCGTATGAAGAGCCAGCCCTCTTGTACTTGAGTCAGCATTGTGCCTTTTGTATTTAATTCCGATGCAATTTTTGTGTTTCCTCGTCAATAAGAAGGTCAGAGCAATACAGTAAAGCTGAAGTGAAGCATCGGAATCTATAACTATTGTCACAGGAATGGTTCAAAACATAGACAGTAACAAGAGTCAGTTATCTTGTACTTAAGTCTTAATTGTGCCCTTTGTATTTAATTCCGATGAAATTTCTGTGTTTCATCGTTAATAAGAAGGACAGATGGATACAGTAAACCTGAAGTGAAGCACCGGACTCTATAACTAGTGTCACAGGAGTGGTTAAAACATGGACAGTAAGAAGAGTCAATCTTCGTGTACTTAAGTCGGCATTGTGCCTTTTCTATTTAATTCCGATGCAATTTCTGTGTTTCATCGTCAATAAGAAGGTCAGAGGGATACGGTAAACCTGAAGTCACACATCGGAATCTGTAACTATTGTCACAGGAATGGTTCAAAACATAGACAGTAACAAGAGTCAGTTATCTTGTACTTAAGTCTTAATTGTGCCCTTTGTATTTAATTCCGATGAAATTTCTGTGTTTCATCGTTAATAAGAAGGACAGATGGATACAGTAAACCTGAAGTGAAGCACCGGACTCTATAACTAGTGTCACAGGAATGGTTAAAACATAGACAGTAAGAAGAGTCAGTTTTCTTGTACTTTAGTCGGCATTGTGCTTTTTGAATTTAATTCCGATGCAATTTCTGTGTTTCATCGTCAATAAGAAGGTCAGAGGGATACAGTAAACCTGTAGTGAAGCATCGGATACTATAACTAGTGTCACAGGAATGGTTCAAAGCATAGACTGTACTAAGAGTCAGTTTTCTTGTACTTAAGTCGGCATTGTGTTTTTTGAATTTAATTCCGATGCAATTTCTGTGTTTCCTCGTCAATAAGAAGGACAGATGGATACAGTAAACCTGAAGTGAAGCACCGGACTCTATAACTAGTGTCACAGGAATGGTTAAAACATAGACAGTAAGAAGAGTCAGTTCTTCCTTGTACTTAAGTCGGCATTGTGAATTTTGTATTTAATTCCGATGCAATTTCTGTGATTCATCGTCAATAAGAAGGTCAGAGTGATACAGTAAACGTGAAGTGAAGCATCGGAAACTATAACTAGTGTCACATGAATGGTTCAACTCATAGACAGTAAGAAGAGTCAGTTATCTTGTACTTAAGTCGGCATTGTGCCATTTGTATTTAATTCCGATGCTAGTTCTGTGTTTCATCGTTAATAAGAAAGTCAGAGTGATACAGTAAACCGGAAGTGAAACATCGGAATCTATAACTAGTGTCACAGGAATGGTTCAAAACATAGACAGTAAGGAGAGTAAGTTTTCTTGTACTTAAGTCGGCATTGTGCCATTTGTATTTAATTCCGATGCAATTTCTGTGTTTCATCGTTAATAAGAAGGTCAGAGGGATACAGTAAACCTGAAGTGAAGCATCGGAAACTATAACTAGCGTCACAGGAATGGTTCAAAACATAGACAGTAAGAAGAGTCAGTTTTCTTGTACTTAAGTCGGCATCGTGCATTTTGTATATAATTCCGACTCAATATCTGTGTTTCATCGTCAATAAGAAGGTCAGAGGGATACAGTAAACCTGTAGTGAAGCATCGGAATCTATAACTAGTGTCACAGGAATGGTTCAAATCATAGACAGTAACAAGAGTCAGTTATCTTGTACTTAAGTCTTAATTGTGCCCTTTGTATTTAATTCCGATGAAATTTCTGTGTTTCATCGTCAATAAGAAGGTCAGAGGGATACAGTAAACCTGAACTGAAGCATCGGAATCTATAACTAGTGTCACAGGAATGGTTCAAAACATCGACAGTAAGAAGAGCCAGTTTTCTTGTACTTAAGTCGGCATTGTGCCTTTTGTATCTAATTCCGATGCAATTTCTGTGTTTCCTCGTCAATAAGAAGAACAGATGGATACAGTAAACCTGAAGTGAAGCACCGGAATCTATAACTAGTGTCACAGGAATGGTTAAAACATAGACAGTAAGAAGAGTCAGTTTTTCCTTGTACTTAAGTCGGCATTGTGAATTTTGTATTTAATTCCGATGCAATTTCTGTGATTCATCGTCAATAAGAAGGTCAGAGGGATACAGTAAACGTGAAGTGAAGCATCGGAATCTATAACTAGTGTCACATGAATGGTTCAACTCATAGACAGTAAGAAGAGTCAGTTATCTTGTACTTAAGTCGGCATTGTGCCTTTTGTATTTAATTCCGATGCTAGTTCTGTGTTTCATCGTTAATAAGAAAGTCAGAGTGATACAGTAAACCGGAAGTGAAACATCGGAATCTATAACTAGTGTCACAGGAATGGTTCAAAACATAGACAGTAAGGAGAGTAAGTTTTCTTGTACTTAAGTCGGCATTGTGCCATTTGTATTTAATTCCGATGCAATTTCTGTGTTTCATCGTTAATAAGAAGGTCAGAGGGATACAGTAAACCTGAAGTGAAGCATCGGAATCTATAACTAGCGTCACAGGAATGGTTCAAAACATAGACAGTAAGAAGAGTCAGTTTTCTTGTACTTAAGTCGGCATCGTGCATTTTGTATATAATTCCGACTCAATATCTGTGTTTCATCGTCAATAAGAAGGTCAGAGGGATACAGTAAACCTGTAGTGAAGCATCGGAATCTATAACTAGTGTCACAGGAATGGTTCAAATCATAGACAGTAACAAGAGTCAGTTATCTTGTACTTAAGTCTTAATTGTGCCCTTTGTATTTAATTCCGATGAAATTTCTGTGTTTCATCGTCAATAAGAAGGTCAGAGGGATACAGTAAACCTGAACTGAAGCATCGGAATCTATAACTAGTGTCACAGGAATGGTTCAAAACATCGACAGTAAGAAGAGCCAGTTTTCTTGTACTTAAGTCGGCATTGTGCCTTTTGTATCTAATTCCGATGCAATTTCTGTGTTTCCTCGTCAATAAGAAGAACAGATGGATACAGTAAACCTGAAGTGAAGCACCGGAATCTATAACTAGTGTCACAGGAATGGTTAAAACATAGACAGTAAGAAGAGTCAGTTTTTCCTTGTACTTAAGTCGGCATTGTGAATTTTGTATTTAATTCCGATGCAATTTCTGTGATTCATCGTCAACAAGAAGGTCATAGGGATACAGTAAACGTGAAGTGAAGCATCGGAATCTATAACTAGTGTCACATGAATGGTTCAACTTATAGACAGTAAGAAGAGTCAGTTATCTTGTACTAAAGTCGGCATTGTGCCTTTTGTATTTAATTCCGATGCTATTTCTGTGTTTCATCGTCAATAGGAAGGTCAGAGGGATACAGTAAACCGAAAGTGAAGCATCGGAATCTATAACTAGCGTCACAGGAATGGTTCAAACATAGACAGTAAGGAGAGTAAGTTTTCTTGTACTTAAGTCGGCATTGTGCCTTTTGTATTTAATTCCAATGCAATTTCTGTGTTTCATCGTTAATAAGAAGCTCAGAGGGATACAGTAAACCTGAAGTGAAGCATCGGAATCTATAACTAGCGTCACAGGAATGGTTCAAAACATAGACAGTAAGAAGAGTCAGTTTTCTTGTACTTAAGTCGGCATCGTGCATTTTGTATATAATTCCGACGCAATATCTGTGTTTCATCGTCAATAAGAAGGTCAGAGGGATACAGTAAACCTGTAGTGAAGCATCGGAATCTATAACTAGTGTCACAGGAATGGTTCAAAACATAGACAGTAAGAAGAGTCAGTTTTCAAGTACATAAGTCGGCATGTGCGTTTTGTATATAATTCCGATGCAATTTCTGTGTTTCATCGCCAATAAGAAGGTCAGAGGGAGGCAGTGAACGTGAAGTCGAGCTTCTGAATCCATGACTAGTGTCACAGGAAAGGTTCAAAACATAGACAGTAAGAAGAGCCAGTCTTGTTGTACTTGAGTCGGCATTGTGCCTTTTGTATTTAATTCCGATGCAATTTCTGTGTTTCATCGTCAATATAAGGTCAGAGGGATACAGTAAACCTGAAGTGAAGCATCGGAATCCATAACTTGTGTCACAGGAATGGTACAAAACATAGACAGTAAGAAGAGTCAGTTTTTTTGTACTTTAGTCGGCATTGTGCTTTTTGAATTTAATTCCGATGCAAATTCTGTGTTTCATCGTCAATAAGAAAGTCACAGGGATACAGTAAAGCTGAAGTGAAGCATTGGAAACTATAACTAGTGTCACAGGAATGGTTCAAAACATAGACAGTAAGGAGAGTCAGTTTTCTTGTACTTAAGTCGGCATTGTGACTTTTGTATTTAATTCCTATGCAATTTCTGTGTTTCATCGTCAATAAGAAGGTCAGAGGGATACAGTAAACCCGAAGTGAAGCATCGGAGTCTGTAACTAGCGTCACAGGAATGGTTCAAAACATAGACAGTAAGAAGAGTCAGTTTTCTTGTACTTAAGTCGGCATCGTGCCTCTTGTATATAATTCCGACGCAATATCTGTGTTTCATCGTCAATAAGAAGGTCAGAGGGATACAGTAAACCTGTAGTGAAGCATCGGAATCTATTACTAGTGTCACAGGAATGGTTCAAAGCATAGACAGTAAGAAGAGTCAGTTTTCATGTACTTAAGTCGGCATTGTGCATTTTGTATTCAATTCCGATGCAATTTCTGTGTTTCATCGCCAATAGGAAGGTCAGAGGGAGGCAGTGAACCTGAAATTGAGCATCCGAATCCATAACTAGTGTCACAGGAAAGGTTCAAAACATAGACAGTAAGAAAAGCCAGTCTTCTTGTACTTGAGTCGGCATTGTGCCTTTTGTATTTAATTCCGATGCAATTTCTGTGTTTCATCGACAATAAGGAGGTCAGAGGGATACAGTAAACCTGACGTAAAGCATCGGAATCTTTAACTAGTGTCACAGTAATGGTTCAAAACATAGACAGTAAGAAGAGCCAGTCTTCTTGCACTTGAGTCGGAATTGTGCCTTTTATATTTAATTCCGATGCAATTTCTGTGTTTCATCGTCAATAAGAAGGTCACAGGGATACAGTAAAGCTGAAGTAAAGCATCGGAATCTATAACTAGTGTCACAGGAATGGTTCAAAACATAGAGAGTAAGATGAGACAGTCTTCTTGTCCTTAAGTCGGCATTGAGCCATTTGTATTTAATTCCGATGCAAATTCTGTGTTTCATCGTCAATATAAGGTCAGAGGGATACAGTAATCCTGAAGTGAAGCATCGGAATCTATAACTAGTGTCACAGGACTGGTTCAAAACATAGACAGTGTGAAGAGTCAGTTTTCTTGTACTTAAGTCGGCATTGTGCCTTTTGAATTTAATTCCGATGCAAATTCTGTGTTTCGTCGTCAATAAGAAGGTCGAAGGGATACAGCAAACCTTAAGTGAAGAATCGGAATCTGTAACTAGTGTCACAGGAATGGTTCAAAGCATAGAGAGTAAGAAGAGTCAGTTATCTTGTACTTAAGTCGGCATTGTACCTTTTGTATTCAATTCCGATGCAATTTCTGTGTTTCATCGTCAATAACAAGGTCAGAGGGATACAGTAAAGGTGAAGAGAAGCATCGGAATCTATAACTAGTGTCACAGGAATGGTTCAAAACATAGACAGTAAGAAGAGTCAATTTTCGTGTACTTTTGTCGGCTTTGTGCCTTTTCTATTTAATTCCGATGCAATTTCTGTGTTTCATCGTCAATAAGAAGGTCAGAGGGATACGGTAAACCTGAAGTGAAACATCGGAATCTATAACTAGTGTCACAGGAATGGTTCAAAGCATAGACAGTAACAAGAGTCAGTTATCTTGTACTTAAGTCTTAATTGTGCCCTTTGTATTTAATTCCGATGAAATTTCTGTGTTTCATCTTCAATAAGAAGGTCAGAGGGATACAGTAAACCTGAAGTGAAGCATCGGAATCTATAACTAGTGTCACAGGAATGTTTCAAAACATAGACAGTAAGAAGAGTCAGTTTCCTTGTACTTAAGTCGGCATTGTGCCTTTTGTATTTAATTCCGATGCAATTTCTGTGCTTCCTCGTCAATAAGAAGGTCACAGGGATACAGTAAAGCTGAAGTGAAGCATCGGAATCTATAACTAGTGTCACAGGAATGGTTCAAAACAAAGACAGTAAGGAGAGTCAGTTTTCTTGTACTTAAGTCGGCACTGTGCCTTTTGTATTTAATTCCTATGCAATTTTTGTGTTTCATCGTCAATAAGAAGGTCAGAGGGATACAGTAAACCTGTAGTGAAGCATCGGAATCTATAACTAGTGTCACAGGAATGGTTCAAAGCATAGACGGTAAGAAGAGTCAGTTTTCATGTACTGAAGTCGGCATTGTGCATTTTGTATTTAATTCCGATGCAATTTCTGCGTTTCATCGCTAATAAGAAGGTCAGAGGGAGGCAGTGAACCTGAAGTCGAGAATCCGAATCCATAACTAGTGCCACAGGAAAGGTTCAAAACATAGACAGTAAGAAGAGCCAGTCTTCTTGTACTTGAGTCGGAATTGTGCCTATTATATTTAATTCCGATGATATTTCTGTGTTTCATCGTCAATAAGAAGGTCACAGGGATACAGTATAGCTGAAGTGAAGCATCGGAATCTATAACTAGTGTCACAGGAATGGTTCAAAACATAGAGAGTAAGATGAGACAGTCTTCTTGTACTTAAGTCGGCATTGAGCCATTTGTATTTAATTCCGATTCAAATTCTTTGTTTCATCGTCAATATAGGGTCAGAGGGATACATTAAACCTGAAGTGAAGCATCGGAATCTATAACTAGTGTCACAGGACTGGTTCAAAACATAGACAGTAAGAAGGGTCAGTTTTCTTGTACCTAAGTCGGCATTGTGCTTTTTGAATTTAATTCCGATGCAAATTCTGTGTTTCGTCGTCAATAAGATGGTCCAAGGGATACAGTAAACCTTAAGTGAAGAATCGGAATCTTTAACTAGTGTCACAGAAATGGTTCAAAACATAGACAGTAAGAAGAGCCAGTCTTCTTGCACTTGAGTCCGAATTGTGCCTTTTATATTTAATTCCGATGCAATTTCTGTGTTTCATCGTCAATAAGAAGGTCACAGGGATACAGTAAAGCTGAAGTAAAGCATCGGAATCTATAACTAGTGTCACAGGAATGGTTCAAAACATAGAGAGTAAGATGAGACAGTCTTCTTGTCCTTAAGTCGGCATTGAGCCATTTGTATTTAATTCCGATGCAAATTCTGTGTTTCATCGTCAATATAAGGTCAGAGGGATACAGTAAACCTGAAGTGAAGCATCGGAATCTATAATTAGTGTCACAGGACTGGTTCAAAACATAGACAGTGTGAAGAGTCAGTTTTCTTGTACTTAAGTCGGCATTGTGCCTTTTGAATTTAATTCCGATGCAAATTCTGTGTTTCGTCGTCAATAAGAAGGTCGAAGGGATACAGCAAACCTTAAGTGAAGAATCGGAATCTGTAACTAGTGTCACAGGAATGGTTCAAAGCATAGAGAGTAAGAAGAGTCAGTTATCTTGTACTTAAGTCGGCATTGTACCTTTTGTATTCAATTCCGATGCAATTTCTGTGTTTCATCGTCAATAGCAAGGTCAGAGGGATACAGTAAAGGTGAAGAGAAGCATCGGAATCTATAACTAGTGTCACAGGAATGGTTCAAAACATAGACAGTAAGAAGAGTCAATTTTCGTGTACTTTTGTCGGCTTTGTGCCTTTTCTATTTAATTCCGATGCAATTTCTGTGTTTCATCGTCAATAAGAAGGTCAGAGGGATACGGTAAACCTGAAGTGAAACATCGGAATCTATAACTAGTGTCACAGGAATGGTTCAAAGCATAGACAGTAACAAGAGTCAGTTATCTTGTACTTAAGTCTTAATTGTGCCCTTTGTATTTAATTCCGATGAAATTTCTGTGTTTCATCTTCAATAAGAAGGTCAGAGGGATACAGTAAACCTGAAGTGAAGCATCGGAATCTATAACTAGTGTCACAGGAATGTTTCAAAACATAGACAGTAAGAAGAGTCAGTTTCCTTGTACTTAAGTCGGCATTGTGCCTTTTGTATTTAATTCCGATGCAATTTCTGTGCTTCCTCGTCAATAAGAAGGTCACAGGGATACAGTAAAGCTGAAGTGAAGCATCGGAATCTATAACTAGTGTCACAGGAATGGTTCAAAACAAAGACAGTAAGGAGAGTCAGTTTTCTTGTACTTAAGTCGGCACTGTGCCTTTTGTATTTAATTCCTATGCAATTTTTGTGTTTCATCGTCAATAAGAAGGGCAGAGGGATACAGTAAACCTGTAGTGAAGCATCGGAATCTATAACTAGTGTCACAGGAATGGTTCAAAGCATAGACGGTAAGAAGAGTCAGTTTTCATGTACTGAAGTCGGCATTGTGCATTTTGTATTTAATTCCGATGCAATTTCTGCGTTTCATCGCTAATAAGAAGGTCAGAGGGAGGCAGTGAACCTGAAGTCGAGAATCCGAATCCATAACTAGTGCCACAGGAAAGGTTCAAAACATAGACAGTAAGAAGAGCCAGTCTTCTTGTACTTGAGTCGGAATTGTGCCTATTATATTTAATTCTGATGATATTTCTGTGTTTCATCGTCAATAAGAAGGTCACAGGGATACAGTAAAGCTGAAGTGAAGCATCGGAATCTATAACTAGTGTCACAGGAATGGTTCAAAACATAGAGAGTAAGATGAGACAGTCTTCTTGTACTTAAGTCGGCATTGAGCCATTTGTATTTAATTCCGATTCAAATTCTTTGTTTCATCGTCAATATAGGGTCAGAGGGATACATTAAACCTGAAGTGAAGCATCCGAATCTATAACTAGTGTCACAGGACTGGTTCAAAACATAGACAGTAAGAAGGGTCAGTTTTCTTGTACCTAAGTCGGCATTGTGCTTTTTGAATTTAATTCCGATGCAAATTCTGTGTTTCGTCGTCAATAAGAAGGTCCAAGGGATACAGTAAACCTTAAGTGAAGAATCGGAATCTTTAACTAGTGTCACAGAAATGGTTCAAAACATAGACAGTAAGAAGAGCCAGTCTTCTTGCACTTGAGTCCGAATTGTGCCTTTTATATTTAATTCCGATGCAATTTCTGTGTTTCATCGTCAATAAGAAGGTCACAGGGATACAGTAAAGCTGAAGTAAAGCATCGGAATCTATAACTAGTGTCACAGGAATGGTTCAAAACATAGAGAGTAAGATGAGACAGTCTTCTTGTCCTTAAGTCGGCATTGAGCCATTTGTATTTAATTCCGATGCAAATTCTGTGTTTCATCGTCAATATAAGGTCAGAGGGATACAGTAAACCTGAAGTGAAGCATCGGAATCTATAACTAGTGTCACAGGACTGGTTCAAAACATAGACAGTAAGAAGAGTCAGTTTTCTTGTACTTAAGTCGGCATTGTGCCTTTTGAATTTAATTCCGATGCAAATTCTGTGTTTCGTCGTCAATAAGAAGGTCGAAGGGATACAGCAAACCTTAAGTGAAGAATCGGAATCTGTAACTAGTGTCACAGGAATGGTTCAAAGCATAGAGAGTAAGAAGAGTCAGTTATCTTGTACTTAAGTCGGCATTGTACCTTTTGTATTCAATTCCGATGCAATTTCTGTGTTTCATCGTCAATAGCAAGGTCAGAGGGATACAGTAAAGGTGAAGAGAAGCATCGGAATCTATAACTAGTGTCACAGGAATGGTTCAAAACATAGACAGTAAGAAGAGTCAATTTTCGTGTACTTTTGTCGGCTTTGTGCCTTTTCTATTTAATTCCGATGCAATTTCTGTGTTTCATCGTCAATAAGAAGGTCAGAGGGATACGGTAAACCTGAAGTGAAACATCGGAATCTATAACTAGTGTCACAGGAATGGTTCAAAGCATAGACAGTAACAAGAGTCAGTTATCTTGTACTTAAGTCTTAATTGTGCCCTTTGTATTTAATTCCGATGAAATTTCTGTGTTTCATCTTCAATAAGAAGGTCAGAGGGATACAGTAAACCTGAAGTGAAGCATCGGAATCTATAACTAGTGTCACAGGAATGTTTCAAAACATAGACAGTAAGAAGAGTCAGTTTCCTTGTACTTAAGTCGGCATTGTGCCTTTTGTATTTAATTCCGATGCAATTTCTGTGCTTCCTCGTCAATAAGAAGGTCACAGGGATACAGTAAAGCTGAAGTGAAGCATCAGAATCTATAACTAGTGTCACAGGAATGGTTCAAAACAAAGACAGTAAGGAGAGTCAGTTTTCTTGTACTTAAGTCGGCACTGTGCCTTTTGTATTTAATTCCTATGCAATTTTTGTGTTTCATCGTCAATAAGAAGGTCAGAGGGATACAGTAAACCTGTAGTGAAGCATCGGAATCTATAACTAGTGTCACAGGAATGGTTCAAAGCATAGACGGTAAGAAGAGTCAGTTTTCATGTACTGAAGTCGGCATTGTGCATTTTGTATTTAATTCCGATGCAATTTCTGCGTTTCATCGCTAATAAGAAGGTCAGAGGGAGGCAGTGAACCTGAAGTCGAGAATCCGAATCCATAACTAGTGCCACAGGAAAGGTTCAAAACATAGACAGTAAGAAGAGCCAGTCTTCTTGTACTTGAGTCGGAATTGTGCCTATTATATTTAATTCCGATGATATTTCTGTGTTTCATCGTCAATAAGAAGGTCACAGGGATACAGTATAGCTGAAGTGAAGCATCGGAATCTATAACTAGTGTCACAGGAATGGTTCAAAACATAGAGAGTAAGATGAGACAGTCTTCTTGTACTTAAGTCGGCATTGAGCCATTTGTATTTAATTCCGATTCAAATTCTTTGTTTCATCGTCAATATAGGGTCAGAGGGATACATTAAACCTGAAGTGAAGCATCGGAATCTATAACTAGTGTCACAGGACTGGTTCAAAACATAGACAGTAAGAAGGGTCAGTTTTCTTGTACCTAAGTCGGCATTGTGCTTTTTGAATTTAATTCCGATGCAAATTCTGTGTTTCGTCGTCAATAAGAAGGTCCAAGGGATACAGTAAACCTTAAGTGAAGAATCGGAATCTTTAACTAGTGTCACAGAAATGGTTCAAAACATAGACAGTAAGAAGAGCCAGTCTTCTTGCACTTGAGTCCGAATTGTGCCTTTTATATTTAATTCCGATGCAATTTCTGTGTTTCATCGTCAATAAGAAGGTCACAGGGATACAGTAAAGCTGAAGTAAAGCATCGGAATCTATAACTAGTGTCACAGGAATGGTTCAAAACATAGAGAGTAAGATGAGACAGTCTTCTTGTCCTTAAGTCGGCATTGAGCCATTTGTATTTAATTCCGATGCAAATTCTGTGTTTCATCGTCAATATAAGGTCAGAGGGATACAGTAAACCTGAAGTGAAGCATCGGAATCTATAACTAGTGTCACAGGACTGGTTTAAAACATAGACAGTGTGAAGAGTCAGTTTTCTTGTACTTAATTCGGCATTGTGCCTTTTGAATTTAATTCCGATGCAAATTCTGTGTTTCGTCGTCAATAAGAAGGTCGAAGGAATACAGCAAACCTTAAGTGAAGAATCGGAATCTGTAACTAGTGTCACAGGAATGGTTCAAAGCATAGAGAGTAAGAAGAGTCAGTTATCTTGTACTTAAGTCGGCATTGTACCTTTTGTATTCAATTCCGATGCAATTTCTGTGTTTCATCGTCAATAGCAAGGTCAGAGGGATACAGTAAAGGTGAAGAGAAGCATCGGAATCTATTAGTGTCACAGGAATGGTTCAAAACATAGACAGTAAGAAGAGTCAATTTTCGTGTACTTTTGTCGGCTTTGTGCCTTTTCTATTTAATTCCGATGCAATTTCTGTGTTTCATCGTCAATAAGAAGGTCAGAGGGATACGGTAAACCTGAAGTGAAACATCGGAATCTATAACTAGTGTCACAGGAATGGTTCAAAGCATAGACAGTAACAAGAGTCAGTTATCTTGTACTTAAGTCTTAATTGTGCCCTTTGTATTTAATTCCGATGAAATTTCTGTGTTTCATCTTCAATAAGAAGGTCAGAGGGATACAGTAAACCTGAAGTGAAGCATCGGAATCTATAACTAGTGTCACAGGAATGTTTCAAAACATAGACAGTAAGAAGAGTCAGTTTCCTTGTACTTAAGTCGGCATTGTGCCTTTTGTATTTAATTCCGATGCAATTTCTGTGCTTCCTCGTCAATAAGAAGGTCACAGGGATACAGTAAAGCTGAAGTGAAGCATCGGAATCTATAACTAGTGTCACAGGAATGGTTCAAAACAAAGACAGTAAGGAGAGTCAGTTTTCTTGTACTTAAGTCGGCACTGTGCCTTTTGTATTTATTTCCTATGCAATTTTTGTGTTTCATCGTCAATAAGAAGGGCAGAGGGATACAGTAAACCTGTAGTGAAGCATCGGAATCTATAACTAGTGTCACAGGAATGGTTCAAAGCATAGACGGTAAGAAGAGTCAGTTTTCATGTACTGAAGTCGGCATTGTGCATTTTGAATTTAATTCCGATGCAATTTCTGCGTTTCATCGCTAATAAGAAGGTCAGAGGGAGGCAGTGAACCTGAAGTCGAGAATCCGAATCCATAACTAGTGCCACAGGAAAGGTTCAAAACATAGACAGTAAGAAGAGCCAGTCTTCTTGTACTTGAGCCGGAATTGTGCCTATTATATTTAATTCCGATGATATTTCTGTGTTTCAACGTCAATAAGAAGGTCACAGGGATACAGTAAAGCTGAAGTGAAGCATCGGAATCTATAACTAGTGTCACAGGAATGGTTCAAAACATAGAGAGTAAGATGAGACAGTCTTCTTGTACTTAAGTCGGCATTGAGCCATTTGTATTTAATTCCGATTCAAATTCTTTGTTTCATCGTCAATATAGGGTCAGAGGGATACATTAAACCTGAAGTGAAGCATCCGAATCTATAACTAGTGTCACAGGACTGGTTCAAAACATAGACAGTAAGAAGGGTCAGTTTTCTTGTACCTAAGTCGGCATTGTGCTTTTTGAATTTAATTCCGATGCAAATTCTGTGTTTCGTCGTCAATAAGAAGGTCCAAGGGATACAGTAAACCTTAAGTGAAGAATCGGAATCTTTAACTAGTGTCACAGAAATGGTTCAAAACATAGACAGTAAGAAGAGCCAGTCTTCTTGCACTTAAGTCCGAATTGTGCCTTTTATATTTAATTCCGATGCAATTTCTGTGTTTCATCGTCAATAAGAAGGTCACAGGGATACAGTAAAGCTGAAGTAAAGCATCGGAATCTATAACTAGTGTCACAGGAATGGTTCAAAACATAGAGAGTAAGATGAGACAGTCTTCTTGTCCTTAAGTCGGCATTGAGCCATTTGTATTTAATTCCGATGCAAATTCTGTGTTTCATCGTCAATATAAGGTCAGAGGGATACAGTAAACCTGAAGTGAAGCATCGGAATCTATAACTAGTGTCACAGGACTGGTTCAAAACATAGACAGTAAGAAGAGTCAGTTTTCTTGTACTTAAGTCGGCATTGTGCCTTTTGAATTTAATTCCGATGCAAATTCTGTGTTTCGTCGTCAATAAGAAGGTCGAAGGGATACAGCAAACCTTAAGTGAAGAATCGGAATCTGTAACTAGTGTCACAGGAATGGTTCAAAACATAGAGAGTAAGAAGAGTCAGTTATCTTGTACTTAAGTCGGCGTTGTACCTTTTGTATTCAATTCCGATGCAATATCTGTGTTTCATCGTCAATAACAAGGTCAGAGGGATACAGTAAAGGTGAAGAGAAGCATCGGAATCTATAACTAGTGTCACAGGAATGGTTCAAAACATAGACAGTAAGAAGAGTCAATTTTCGTGTACTTTTGTCGGCTTTGTGCCTTTTCTATTTAATTCCGATGCAATTTCTGTGTTTCATCGTCATTAAGAAGGTCAGAGGGATACGGTAAACCTGAAGTGAAACATCGGAATCTATAACTAGTGTCACAGGAATGGTTCAAAGCATAGACAGTAACAAGAGTCAGTTATCTTGTACTTAAGTCTTAATTGTGCCCTTTGTATTTAATTCCGATGAAATTTCTGTGTTTCATCTTCAATAAGAAGGTCAGAGGGATACAGTAAACCTGAAGTGAAGCATCGGAATCTATAATTAGTGTCACAGGAATGTTTCAAAATATAGACAGTAAGAAGAGTCAGTTTCCTTGTACTTAAGTCGGCATTGTGCCTTTTGTATTTAATTCCGATGCAATTTCTGTGCTTCCTCGTCAATAAGAAGGTCACAGGGATACAGTAAAGCTGAAGTGAAGCATCGGAATCTATAACTAGTGTCACAGGAATGGTTCAAAACAAAGACAGTAAGGAGAGTCAGTTTTCTTGTACTTAAGTCGGCACTGTGCCTTTTGTATTTAATTCCTATGCAATTTCTGTGTTTCATCGTCAATAAGAAGGTCAGAGGGATACAGTAAACCTGTAGTGAAGCATCGGAATCTATAACTAGTGTCACAGGAATGGTTCAAAGCATAGACGGTAAGAAGAGTCAGTTTTCATGTACTGAAGTCGGCATTGTGCATTTTGTATTTAATTCCGATGCAATTTCTGTGTTTCATCGCTAATAAGAAGGTCAGAGGGAGGCAGTGAACCTGAAGTCGAGAATCCGAATCCATAACTAGTGCCACAGGAAAGGTTCAAAACATAGACAGTAAGAAGAGCCAGTCTTCTTGTACTTGAGTCGGAATTGTGCCTATTATATTTAATTCCGATGATATTTCTGTGTTTCATCGTCAATAAGAAGGTCACAGGGATACAGTAAAGCTGAAGTGAAGCATCGGAATCTATAACTAGTGTCACAGGAATGGTTCAAAACATAGAGAGTAAGATGAGACAGTCTTCTTGTACTTAAGTCGGCATTGAGCCATTTGTATTTAATTCCGATTCAAATTCTTTGTTTCATCGTCAATATAGGGTCAGAGGGATACATTAAACCTGAAGTGAAGCATCGGAATCTATAACTAGTGTCACAGGACTGGTTCAAAACATAGACAGTAAGAAGGGTCAGTTTTCTTGTACCTAAGTCGGCATTGTGCTTTTTGAATTTAATTCCGATGCAAATTCTGTGTTTCGTCGTCAATAAGAAGGTCCAAGGGATACAGTAAACCTTAAGTGAAGAATCGGAATCTGAAACTAGTGTCACAGGAATGGTTCAAAACATAGAGAGTAAGAAGAGTCAGTTTCCTTGTACTTAAGTCGCATTGTACCTTTTGTATTCAATTCCGATGCAATTTCTGTGTTTCATCGTCAATAACAAGGTCAGAGGGATACAGTAAAGCTGAAGTGAAGCATCGGAATCTATAACTAGTGTCACAGGAATGGTTGAAAACATAGACAGTAAGAAGAGTCAATTTTCGTGTACTTATGTCGGCATTGTGCCTTTTCTATCTAATTCCGATGCAATTTCTGTGTTTCGTCGTCAATAAGAAGGTCCAAGGGATACAGTAAACCTTAAGTGAAGAATCGGAATCTTTAACTAGTGTCACAGAAATGGTTCAAAACATAGACAGTAAGAAGAGCCAGTCTTCTTGCACTTAAGTCCGAATTGTGCCTTTTATATTTAATTCCGATGCAATTTCTGTGTTTCATCGTCAATAAGAAGGTCACAGGGATACAGTAAAGCTGAAGTAAAGCATCGGAATCTATAACTAGTGTCACAGGAATGGTTCAAAACATAGAGAGTAAGATGAGACAGTCTTCTTGTCCTTAAGTCGGCATTGAGCCATTTGTATTTAATTCCGATGCAAATTCTGTGTTTCATCGTCAATATAAGGTCAGAGGGATACAGTAAACCTGAAGTGAAGCATCGGAATCTATAACTAGTGTCACAGGACTGGTTCAAAACATAGACAGTAAGAAGAGTCAGTTTTCTTGTACTTAAGTCGGCATTGTGCCTTTTGAATTTAATTCCGATGCAAATTCTGTGTTTCGTCGTCAATAAGAAGGTCGAAGGGATACAGCAAACCTTAAGTGAAGAATCGGAATCTGTAACTAGTGTCACAGGAATGGTTCAAAACATAGAGAGTAAGAAGAGTCAGTTATCTTGTACTTAAGTCGGCGTTGTACCTTTTGTATTCAATTCCGATGCAATATCTGTGTTTCATCGTCAATAACAAGGTCAGAGGGATACAGTAAAGGTGAAGAGAAGCATCGGAATCTATAACTAGTGTCACAGGAATGGTTCAAAACATAGACAGTAAGAAGAGTCAATTTTCGTGTACTTTTGTCGGCTTTGTGCCTTTTCTATTTAATTCCGATGCAATTTCTGTGTTTCATCGTCATTAAGAAGGTCAGAGGGATACGGTAAACCTGAAGTGAAACATCGGAATCTATAACTAGTGTCACAGGAATGGTTCAAAGCATAGACAGTAACAAGAGTCAGTTATCTTGTACTTAAGTCTTAATTGTGCCCTTTGTATTTAATTCCGATGAAATTTCTGTGTTTCATCTTCAATAAGAAGGTCAGAGGGATACAGTAAACCTGAAGTGAAGCATCGGAATTTATAATTAGTGTCACAGGAATGTTTCAAAATATAGACAGTAAGAAGAGTCAGTTTCCTTGTACTTAAGTCGGCATTGTGCCTTTTGTATTTAATTCCGATGCAATTTCTGTGCTTCCTCGTCAATAAGAAGGTCACAGGGATACAGTAAAGCTGAAGTGAAGCATCGGAATCTATAACTAGTGTCACAGGAATGGTTCAAAACAAAGACAGTAAGGAGAGTCAGTTTTCTTGTACTTAAGTCGGCACTGTGCCTTTTGTATTTAATTCCTATGCAATTTCTGTGTTTCATCGTCAATAAGAAGGTCAGAGGGATACAGTAAACCTGTAGTGAAGCATCGGAATCTATAACTAGTGTCACAGGAATGGTTCAAAGCATAGACGGTAAGAAGAGTCAGTTTTCATGTACTGAAGTCGGCATTGTGCATTTTGTATTTAATTCCGATGCAATTTCTGTGTTTCATCGCTAATAAGAAGGTCAGAGGGAGGCAGTGAACCTGAAGTCGAGAATCCGAATCCATAACTAGTGCCACAGGAAAGGTTCAAAACATAGACAGTAAGAAGAGCCAGTCTTCTTGTACTTGAGTCGGAATTGTGCCTATTATATTTAATTCCGATGATATTTCTGTGTTTCATCGTCAATAAGAAGGTCACAGGGATACAGTAAAGCTGAAGTGAAGCATCGGAATCTATAACTAGTGTCACAGGAATGGTTCAAAACATAGAGAGTAAGATGAGACAGTCTTCTTGTACTTAAGTCGGCATTGAGCCATTTGTATTTAATTCCGATTCAAATTCTTTGTTTCATCGTCAATATAGGGTCAGAGGGATACATTAAACCTGAAGTGAAGCATCGGAATCTATAACTAGTGTCACAGGACTGGTTCAAAACATAGACAGTAAGAAGGGTCAGTTTTCTTGTACCTAAGTCGGCATTGTGCTTTTTGAATTTAATTCCGATGCAAATTCTGTGTTTCGTCGTCAATAAGAAGGTCCAAGGGATACAGTAAACCTTAAGTGAAGAATCGGAATCTGAAACTAGTGTCACAGGAATGGTTCAAAACATAGAGAGTAAGAAGAGTCAGTTTCCTTGTACTTAAGTCGGCATTGTACCTTTTGTATTCAATTCCGATGCAATTTCTGTGTTTCATCGTCAATAACAAGGTCAGAGGGATACAGTAAAGCTGAAGTGAAGCATCGGAATCTATAACTAGTGTCACAGGAATGGTTGAAAACATAGACAGTAAGAAGAGTCAATTTTCGTGTACTTATGTCGGCATTGTGCCTTTTCTATCTAATTCCGATGCAATTTCTGTGTTTCATCGTCAATAAGAAGGTCAGAGGGATATGGTAAACCTGAAGTGAAACATCGGAATCTATAACTAGTGTCACAGGAATGGTTCAAAACATAGACAGTAACAAGAGTCAGTTATCTTGTACTTAAGTCTTAATTGTGCCCTTTGTATTTAATTCCGATGAAATTTCTGTGTTTCATCTTCAATAAGAAGGTCAGAGGGATACAGTAAACCTGAAGTGAAGCATCGGAATCTATAACTAGTGTCACAGGAATGGTTCAAAACATAGACAGTAAGAAGAGTCAGTTTCCTTGTACTTAAGTCGGCATTGTTCCTTTTGTATTTAATTCCGATGCAATTTCTGTGTTTCCTCGTCAATAAGAAGGACAGATGGATACAGTAAACCTGAAGTGCAGCATCGGAATCTATAACTAGTGTCACAGGAATGGTTAAAACATAGACAGTAAGAAGAGTCAGTTTTTCCTTGTACTTAAGTCGGCATTGTGCCTTTTGTATTTAATTCCGATGCAATTTCAGTGATTCATCGTCAATAGGAAGGTCAGAGGGAGGCAGTGAATCTGAAGTCGAGCATCCGAATCCATAACTAGCGTCACAGGAAAGGTTCAAAACATAGACAGTAAGAAGAGCCAGTCTTCTTGTACTTGAGTCGGCATTGTGCCTTTTTGTATTTAATTCCGAATCAATTTCTGTGTTTCATCGACAATGAGGAGGTCAGAGGGATACAGTAAACCTGACGTAAAGCATCGGAATCTTTAACTAGTGTCACAGAAATGGTTCAAAACATAGACAGTAAGAAGAGCCAGTCTTCTTGCACTTGAGTCGGAATTGTGCCTTTTATATTTAATTCCGATGCAATTTCTGTGTTTCATCGTCAATACGAAGGTCACAGGGATACAGTAAAGCTGAAGTGAAGCATCGGAATCCATAACTAGTGTCACAGGAATGGTTCAAACATAGAGAGTAAGAGGAGACAGTCTTCTTGTACTTAAGTCAGCATTGAGCCTTTTGTATTTCATTCCGATGCAATTTCGGTATTTCATCGTCAATATAAGGTCAGAGGGATACAGTAAAACTGAAGTGAAGCATCGGAATCTATAACTTGTGTCACAGGAATGGTACAAAACATAGACAGTAAGAAGAGTCAGTTTTCTTGTACTTTAATCGGCATTGTGTTTTTTGAATTTAATTCCGATGCAAATTCTGTGTTTCATCGTCAATAAGAAGGTCACAGGGATACAGTAAAGCTGAAGTGAAGCATCGGAATCTATAACTAGTGTCACAGGAATGGTTTAAAACAAAGACAGTAAGGAGAGTCAGTTTTCTTGTACTTAAGTCGGCACTGTGCCTTTTGTATTTAATTCCTATGCAATTTCTGTGTTTCATCGTCAATAAGAAGGTCAGAGGGATACAGTAAACCTGTAGTGAAGCATCGGAATCTATAACTAGTGTCACAGGAATGGTTCAAAGCATAGCCAGTAAGAAGAGTCAGTTTTCATGTACTTAAGTCGGCATTGTGCATTTTGTATTTAATTCCAATGCAATTTCTGTGTTTCATCGCTAATAAGAAGGTCAGAGGGAGGCAGTGAACCTGAAGTCGAGCATCCGAATCCATAACTAGTGCCACAGGAAAGGTTCAAAACATAGACAGTAAGAAGAGCCAGTCTTCTTGTACTTGAGTCGGCATTGTGCCTTTTGTATTTAATTCCGATGCAGTTTCTGTGTTTCATCGACAATAAGGCGGTCAGAGGGATACAGTAAACCTGACGTAAAGCATCGGAATCTTTAACTAGTGTCACAGAAATGGTTCAAAGCATAGACAGTAAGAAGAGCCAGTCTTCTTGCACTTGAGTCGGAATTGTGCCTTTTATATTTAATTCCGATGCAATTTCTGTGTTTCATCGTCAATAAGAAGGTCACAGGGATACAGTAAAGCTGAAGTAAAGCATCGGAATCTATAACTAGTGTCACAGGAATGGTTCAAAACATAGAGAGTAAGATGAGACAGTCTTCTTGTACTTAAGTCGGCATTGAGCTTTTTGAATATAATTCCGATGCAAATTCTGTGTTTCGTCGTCAATAAGAGGGTACAAGGGATGCAGCAAACCTTAAGTGAAGAATCGGAATCTGTAACTAGTGTCACAGGAATGGTTCAAAACATAGAGAGTAAGAAGAGTCAGTTTTCTTGTACTTAAGTCGGCATTGTACCTTTTGTATTCAATTCCGATGCAATTTCTGTGTTTCATCGTCAATAACAAGGCCAGAGGGATACAGTAAAGCTGAAGTGAAGCATCGGAATCTATAACTAGTGTCACAGGAATGGTTGAAAACATAGACAGTAAGAAGAGTCAATTTTCGTGTACTTATGTCGGCATTGTGCCTTTTCTATCTAATTCCGATGCAATTTCTGTGTTTCATCGTCAATAAGAAGGTCAGAGGGATACGGTAAACCTGAAGTGAAACATCGGAATCTATAACTAGTGTCACAGGAATGGTTCAAAACATAGACAGTAACAAGAGTCAGTTATCTTGTACTTAATTCTTAATTGTGCCCTTTGTATTTAATTCCGATGAAATTTCTGTGTTTCATCTTCAATAAGAAGGTCAGAGGGATACAGTAAACCTGAAGTGAAGCATCGGAATCTATAACTAGTGTCACAGGAATGGTTCAAAACATAGACAGTAAGAAGAGTCAGTTTCCTTGTACTTAAGTCGGCATTGTGCCTTTTGTATTTAATTCCGATGCAATTTCTGTGTTTCCTCGTCAATAAGAAGGAGAGATGGATACAGTAAACCTGAAGTGAAGCATCGGAATCTATAACTAGTGTCACAGGAATGGTTAAAACATAGACAGTAAGAAGAGTCAGTTTTTCCTTGTACTTAAGTCAGCATTGAGCCTTTTGTATTTCATTCCGATGCAATTTCTGTATTTCATCGTCAATATAAGGTCAGAGGGATACAGTAAACCTGAAGTGAAGCATCGGAATCTATAACTTGTGTCACAGGAATGGTACAAAACATAGACAGTAAGAAGAGTCTGTTTTCTTGTACTTTAATCGGCATTGTGTTTTTTGAATTTAATTCCGATGCAAATTCTGTGTTTCATCGTCAATAAGAAGGTCACAGGGATACAGTAAAGCTGAAGTGAAGCATCGGAATCTATAACTAGTGTCACAGGAATGGTTCAAAACAAAGACAGTAAGGAGAGTCAGTTTTCTTGTACTTAAGTCGGCACTGTGCCTTTTGTATTTAATTCCTATGCAATTTCTGTGTTTCATCGTCAATAAGAAGGTCAGAGGGATACAGTAAACCTGTAGTGAAGCATCGGAATCTATAACTAGTGTCACAGGAATGGTTCAAAACATAGGCAGTAAGAAGAGTCTGTTTTCTTGTACTTAAGTCGGCATTGTGCATTTTGTATTTAATTCCGATGCAATTTCTGTGTTTCCTCGTTAATAAGAAGGGCAGATGGATACAGTAAACCTGAAGTGAAGAATCGGAATCTATAACTATTGTCACAGGAATGGTTAAAACATAGACAGTAAGAAGAGTCAGTTTTTCCTTGTACTTAAGTCGGCATTGTGCCTTTTGTATTTAATTCCAATGCAATTTCTGTGATTCATCGTCAATAAGAAGGTCAGAGGGATACAGTAAACGTGAAGTGAAGCATCGGAATCTATAACTAGTGTCACAGGAATGGTTCAAAACATAGACAGTAAGGAGAGTGAGTTTTCTTGTACTTAAGTCGGCATTGTGCATTTTGTATTTAATTCCGATGCAATTTCTGTGTTTCATCGTTAATAAGAAGGTCAGAGGGATACAGTAAACCTGAAGTGAAGCATCGGAATCTATAACTAGCGTCACAGGAATGGTTCAAAACATAGACAGTAAGGAGAGTCAGTTTTCTTGTACTTAAGTCGGCATTGTGCATTTTGTATATAATTCCGCCGCTATATCAGTGTTTCATCGTCAATAAGAAGGTCAGAGGGATACAATAAACCTGTAGTGAAGCATCGGAATCTATAACTAGTGTCACAGGAATGGTTCAAAGCATAGACAGTAAGAAGAGCCAGTCTTCTTGTACTTGACTCGGCATTGTGCCATTTGTATTTAATTCCGATGCAATTTCTGTGTTTCATCGACAATAAGGAGGTCAGAGGGATACAGTAAACCTGAAGTAAAGCATCGGAATCTGTAACTAGTGTCACAGGAATGGTTCAAAATCATAGACAGTAAGAAGAGCCAGTCTTCTTGTACTTGAGTCGGAATTGTGCTTTTTGAATTTAATTCCGATGCAAATTCTGTGTTTCATCCTCAATAAGAAGGTCACAGGGATACAGTAAAGCTGAAGTGAAGCATCGGAATCTATAACTAGTGTCACAGGAATGGTTCAAAACAAAGACAGTAAGGAGAGTCAGTTTTCTTGTACTTAAGTCGGCATTGTGCCTTTTGTATTTAATTCCTATACAATTTCTGTGTTTCATCGTCAATAAGAAGGTCAGAGGGATACAGTAAACCTGAAGTGAAGCATCGGAATCTATAACTAGCGTCACAGGAATGGTTCAAAACATAGACAGTAAGAAGAGTCAGTTTTCTTGTACTTAAGTCGGCATCGTGCCTTTTGTATATAATTCCGAAGCAATATCTGTGTTTCATCGTCAATAAGAAGGTCAGAGGGATACAGTAAACCTGTAGTGAAGCACCGGAATCTATAACTAGTGTCACAGGAATGGTTCAAAACATAGACAGTAAGAAGAGTCAGTTTTCAAGTACTTAAGTCGGCATTGTGCGTTTTGTATTTAATTCCGATGCAATTTCTGTGTTTCATCGCCAATAAGAAGTTCAGAGGGAGGCAGTGAAACTGAAGTCGAGCATCCGAATCCATAACTAGTGTGACAGGAATGGTTCAAAACATAGACAGTAAGAAGAGTCAGACTTCTTGTACTTGAGTCGGCATTGTGCCTTTTGTATTTAATTCCGATGCAATTTCTGTGTTTCATCGACAATAAGGAGGTCAGAGAGATACAGTAAACCTGAAGTGAAGCATCGGAATCTATAACTAGTGTCAAAGGAATGGTTCAAAACATAGACAGTAAGAAGAGCTAGTCTTCTGGAACTTGAGTCGGAATTGTGCCTTTTGTATTTAATTCCGATGCAATTTCTGTGTTTCATCGTCAATAAGAAGGTCACAGGCATACAGTAAAGCTGAAGTGAAGCATCGGAATCTATAACTAGTGTCACAGGAATGGTTCAAACATAGAGAGTAAGATGAGACAGTCTTCTTGTACTTAAGTCAGCATTGAGCCTTTTGTATTTCATTCCGATGCAATTTCTGTATTTCATCGTCAATATAAGGTCAGAGGGATACAGTAAACCTGAAGTGAAGCATCGGAATCTATAACTTGTGTCACGGGAATGGTACAAAACATAGACAGTAAGAAGAGTCAGTTTTCTTGTACTTTAATCGGCATTGTGTTTTTTGAATTTAATTCCGATGCAAATTCTGTGTTTCATCGTCAATACGAAGGTCACAGGGATACAGTAAATCTGAAGTGAAGCATCGGAATCTATAACTAGTGTCACACGAATGGTTCAAAACAAAGACAGTAAGGAGAGTGAGTTTTCTTGTACTTAAGTCGGCACTGTGCCTTTTGTATTTAATTCCTATGCAATTTCTGTGTTTCATCGTCAATAAGAAGGTCAGAGGGGTACAGTAAACCTGTAGTGAAGCATCGGAATCTATAACTAGTGTCACAGGAATGGTTGAAAACATAGACAGTAAGAAGAGTCAATTTTCGTTTACTCAAGTCGGCATTGTGCCTTTTCTATTTAATTCCGATGCAATTTCTGTGTTTCATCGTCAATAAGAAGGTCAGAGGGATACAGTAAACCTGAAGTAAAGCATCGGAATCTATAACTAGTGTCACAGGAATGGTTCAAAACATAGGCAGTAAGAAGAGTCTGTTTTCTTGTACTTAAGTCGGCATTGTGCATTTTGTATTTAATTCCGATGCAATTTCTGTGTTTCCTCGTCAATAAGAAGGGCAGATGGATACAGTAAACCTGAAGTGAAGAATCGGAATCTATGACTATTGTCACAGGAATGGTTAAAACATAGACAGTAAGAAGAGTCAGTTTTTCCTTGTACTTAAGTCGGCATTGTGCCTTTTGTATTTAATTCCGTTGCAATTTCTGTGATTCATCGTCAATAAGAAGGTCAGAGGGATACAGTAAACGTGAAGTGAAGCATCGGAATCTATAACTAGTGTCACATGAATAGTTCAACTCATAGACAGTAAGAAGAGTCAGTTACCTTGTACTTAAGTCGGCATTGTGTCTTTTGTATTTAATTCCGATGCTATTTCTGTGTTTCATCGTCAATAAGAAGGTCAGAGCGATACAGTAAACCGGAAGTGAAGCATCGGAATCTATAACTAGTGTCACAGGAATGGTTCAAAACATAGACAGTAAGGAGAGTGAATTTTCTTGTACTTAAGTCGGCATTGTGCCTTTTGTATTTAATTCCGATGCAATTTCTGTGTTTCATCGTTAATAAGAAGGTCAGAGGGATACAGTAAACCTGAAGTGAAGCATCGGAATCTATAACTAGCGTCACAGGAATGGTTCAAAACATAGACAGTAAGAAGAGTCAGTTTTCTTGTACTTAAGTCAGCATCGTGCATTTTGTATATAATTCCGCCGCAATATCAGTGTTTCATCGTCAATAAGAAGGTCAGAGGGATACAATAAACCTGTAGTGAAGCATCGGAATCTATAACTAGTGTCACAGGAATGGTTCAAAGCATAGACAGTAAGAAGAGCCAGTCTTCTTGTACTAGACTCGGCATCGTGCCTTTTGTATTTAATTCCGATGCAATTTCTGTGTTTTATCGACAATAAGGAGGTCAGAGGGATACAGTAAACCTGAAGTAAAGCACCGGAATCTGTAACTAGTGTCACAGGAATGGTTCAAAATCATAGACAGTAAGAAGAGCCAGTCTTCTTGTACTTGAGTCGGAATTGTGCCTTTTGTATTTAATTCCGATGCAATTTCTGTGTTTCATCGTCAATAAGAAGGTCACAGGGATACAGTAAAGCTGAAGTGAAGCATCGGAATCTATAACTAGTGTCACAGGAATGGTTCAAACATAGAGAGTAAGATGAGACAGTCTTCTTGTACTTAAGTCGGCATTGAGCCTTTTGTATTTCATTCCGATGCAATTTCTGTGTTTCATCGTCAATACAAGGTCAGAGGGATACAGTACACCTGAAGTGAAGCATCGGAATCTATAACTTGTGTCACAGGAATGGTACAAAACATAGACAGTAAGAAGAGTCAGTTTTCTTGCACTTTAGTCGGCATTGTGCTTTTTGAATTTAATTCCGATGCAAATTCTGTGTTTCATCCTCAATAAGAAGGTCACAGGGATACAGTAAAGCTGAAGTGAAGCATCGGAATCTATAACTAGTGTCACAGGAATGGTTCAAACATAGAGAGTAAGATGAGACAGTCTTCTTGTACTTAAGTCAGCATTGAGCCTCTTGTATTTCATTCCGATGCAATTTCTGTATTTCATCGTCAATATAAGGTCAGAGGGATACAGTAAACCTGAAGTGAAGCATCGGAATCTATAACTTGTGTCACGGGAATGGTACAAAACATAGACAGTAAGAAGAGTCAGTTTTCTTGTACTTTAATCGGCATTGTGTTTTTTGAATTTAATTCCGATGCAAATTCTGTGTTTCATCGTCAATACGAAGGTCACAGGGATACAGTAAAGCTGAAGTGAAGCATCGGAATCTATAACTGATGCCACACGAATGGTTCAAAACAAAGACAGTAAGGAGAGTCAGTTTTCTTGTACTTAAGTCGGCACTGTGCCTTTTGTATTTAATTCCTATGCAATTTCTGTGTTTCATCGTCAATAAGAAGGTCAGAGGGATACAGTAAACCTGTAGTGAAGCATCGGAATCTATAACTAGCGTCACAGGAATGGTTCAAAGCATAGCCAGTAAGAAGAATCAGTTTTCATGTACTTAAGTCGGCATTGTGCATTTTGTATTTAATTCCGATGCAATTTCTGTGTTTCATCGACAATAAGGAGGTCAGAGGGATACAGTAAACCTGAAGTAAAGCACCGGAATCTGTAACTAGTGTCACAGGAATGGTTCAAAATCATAGACAGTAAGAAGAGCCAGTCTTCTTGTACTTGAGTCGGAATTGTGCCTTTTGTATTTAATTCCGATGCAATTTCTGTGTTTCATCGTCAATAAGAAGGTCACAGGGATACAGTAAAGCTGAAGTGAAGCATCGGAATCTATAACTAGTGTCACAGGAATGGTTCAAAACATAGAGAGTAAGATGAGACAGTCTTCTTGTACTTAAGTCGGCATTGAGCCTTTTGTATTTCATTCCGATGCAATTTCTGTGTTTCATCGTCAATACAAGGTCAGAGGGATACAGTACACCTGAAGTGAAGCATCGGAATCTATAACTTGTGTCACAGGAATGGTACAAAACATAGACAGTAAGAAGAGTCAGTTTTCTTGCACTTTAGTCGGCATTGTGCTTTTTGAATTTAATTCCGATGCAAATTCTGTGTTTCATCCTCAATAAGAAGGTCACAGGGATACAGTAAAGCTGAAGTGAAGCATCGGAATCTATAACTAGTGTCACAGGAATGGTTCAAACATAGAGAGTAAGATGAGACAGTCTTCTTGTACTTAAGTCAGCATTGAGCCTTTTGTATTTCATTCCGATGCAATTTCTGTATTTCATCGTCAATATAAGGTCAGAGGGATACAGTAAACCTGAAGTGAAGCATCGGAATCTATAACTTGTGTCACGGGAATGGTACAAAACATAGACAGTAAGAAGAGTCAGTTTTCTTGTACTTTAATCGGCATTGTGTTTTTTGAATTTAATTCCGATGCAAATTCTGTGTTTCATCGTCAATACGAAGGTCACAGGGATACAGTAAAGCCGAAGTGAAGCATCGGAATCTATAACTAGTGTCACACGAATGGTTCAAAACAAAGACAGTAAGGAGAGTCAGTTTTCTTGTACTTAAGTCGGCACTGTGCCTTTTGTATTTAATTCCTATGCAATTTCTGTGTTTCATCGTCAATAAGAAGGTCAGAGGGATACAGTAAACCTGTAGTGAAGCATCGGAATCTATAACTAGCGTCACAGGAATGGTTCAAAGCATAGCCAGTAAGAAGAATCAGTTTTCATGTACTTAAGTCGGCATTTTGCATTTTGTATTTAATTCCGATGCAATTTCTGTGTTTCATCGCTAATAAGAAGGTCAGAGGGAGGCAGTGAACCTGAAGTCGAGCATCCGAATCCATAACTAGTGCCACAGGAAAGGTTCAAAACATAGACAGTAAGAAGAGCCAGTCTTCTTGTACTTGAGTCGGCATTGTGCCTTTTGTATTTAATTCCGATGCAATTTCTGTGTTTCATCGACAATTTGGAGGTCAGAGGGATACAGTAAACCTGACGTAAAGCATCGGAATCTATAACTAGTGTCACAGGAATGGTTCAAAGCATAGACAGTAAGAAGAGTCTGTTTTCTTGTACTTAAGTCGGCATTGTACCTTTTGTATCCAATTCCTATGCAATTTCTGTGTTTCATCGTCAATAACGAGGTCAGAGGGATACAGTAAAGCTGAAGTGAAGCATCGGAATCTATAACTAGTCTCACAGGAATGGTTGAAAACATAGACAGTAAGAAGAGTCAATTTTCGTTTACTCAAGTCGGCATTGTGCCTTTTCTATTTAATTCCGATGCAATTTCTGTGTTTCATCGTCAATAAGAAGGTCAGAGGGATACAGTAAACCTGAAGTGAAGCATCGGATTCTATAACTAGTGTCACAGGAATGGTTCAAAACATAGGCAGTAAGAAGAGTCTGTTTTCTTGTACTTAAGTCGGCAATGTGCATTTTGTATTTAATTCCGATGCAATTTCTGTGTTTCCTCGTCAATAAGAAGGGCAGATGGATACAGTAAACCTGAAGTGAAGAATCGGAATCTATAACTATTGTCACAGGAATGGTTAAAACATAGACAGTAAGAAGAGTCAATTTTTCCTTGTACTTAAGTCGGCATTGTGCCTTTTGTATTTAATTCCGATGCAATTTCTGTGATTCATCGTCAATAAGAAGGTCAGAGGGATACAGTAAACGTGAAGTGAAGCATCGGAATCTATAACTAGTGTCACATGAATAGTTCAACTCATAGACAGTAAGAAGAGTCAGTTATCTTGTACTTAAGTCGGCATTGTGTCTTTTGTATTTAATTCCGATGCTATTTCTGTGTTTCATCGACAATAAGGAGGTCAGAGGGTTACCGTAAACCTGAAGTAAAGCACCGGAATCTGTAACTAGTGTCACAGGAATGGTTCAAAATCATAGACAGTAAGAAGAGCCAGTCTTCTTGTACTTGAGTCGGAATTGTGCCTTTTGTATTTAATTCCGATGCAATTTCTGTGTTTCATCGTCAATAAGAAGGTCACAGGGATACAGTAAAGCTGAAGTGAAGCATCGGAATCTATAACTAGTGTCACAGGAATGGTTCAAAACATAGAGAGTAAGATGAGACAGTCTTCTTGTACTTAAGTCGGCATTGAGCCTTTTGTATTTCATTCCGATGCAATTTCTGTGTTTCATCGTCAATACAAGGTCAGAGGGATACAGTACACCTGAAGTGAAGCATCGGAATCTATAACTAGTGTCACAGGAATGGTACAAAACATAGACAGTAAGAAGAGTCAGTTTTCTTGTACTTTAGTCGGCATTGTGCTTTTTGAATTTAATTCCGATGCAAATTCTGTGTTTCATCCTCAATAAGAAGGTCACAGGGATACAGTAAAGCTGAAGTGAAGCATCGGAATCTATAACTAGTGTCACAGGAATGGTTCAAAACAAAGACAGTAAGGAGAGTCAGTTTTCTTGTACTTAAGTCGGCATTGTGCCTTTTGTATTTAATTCCTATGCAATATCTGTGTTTCATCGTCAATAAGAAGGTCAGAGGGATACAGTAAACCTGAAGTGAAGCATCGGAATCTATAACTAGCGTCACAGGAATGGTTCAAAGCATAGACAGTAAGAAGAGTCAGTTTTCTTGTACTTAAGTCGGCATCGTGCCTCTTGTATATAATTCCGAAGCAATATCTGTGATTCATCGTCAATAAGAAGGTCAGAGGGATACAGTAAACCTGTAGTGAAGCACCGGAATCTATAACTAGTGTCACAGGAATGGTTCAAAACATAGACAGCAAGAAGAGTCAGTTTTCATGTACTTAAGTCGGCATTGTGCGTTTTGTATTTAATTCCGATGCAATTTCTGTGTTTTATCACCAATAAGAAGTTCAGAGGGAGGCAGTGAAACTGAAGTCGAGCATCCGAATCCATAACTAGTGTGACAGGAATGGTTCAAAACATAGACAGTAAGAAGAGTCAGACTTCTTGTACTTGAGTCGGCATTGTGCCTTTTGTATTTAATTCCGATGCAATTTCTGTGTTTCGTCGACAATAAGGAGGTCAGAGAGATACAGTAAACCTGAAGTGAAGCATCGGAATCTATAACTAGTGTCAAAGGAATGGTTCAAAACATAGACAGTAAGAAGAGCTAGTCTTCTGGAACTTGAGTCGGAATTGTGCCTTTTGTATTTAATTCCGATGCAATTTCTGTGGTTCATCGTCAACAAGAAAGTCGAACGGATACATTAATCCTGAAGGGAAGCATCGGAATCTATAATTAGTGTCACATGAATGGTTCAAGGCATAGACAGTAAGAAGAGTCAGTTTTCTTGTACTTAAGTTGGCATTGTCCCTTTTGTATTTAATTCCGATGCAATTTCTGTCTTTCATCGTCAATAAGATCATCAGAGGGTACAGAAAAAAATGAAGTGCAGCATCGGAATCTATAACTAGTGTCACAGGAATGGTTCAAACATAGACAGTAAGAAGAGTCAGATTTCTTGTACTTAAGTCGGCATTGTGCCTTTTGTATTTAATTCAGTTGCAATTTCTGTGTTTCATGGTCAATACGAAGGTCAGAGGGATACAGTAAACCTGTAGTGAAGCATCGGAATCTATAACTAGTGTCACAGGAATGGTTCAAAACATAGACAGTAAGGAGAGTCAGTTTTCAAGTGTATAAGTCGGCATTGTGCGTTTTGTATTTAATTCCGATGCAATTTCTGTGTTTCATCGTCAATAAGAAGGTCACAGTGATACAGTAAAGCTGAAGTGAAGCATCGGAATCTATAACTAGTGTCACAGGAATGGTTCAAAACATAGAGAGTAAGATGAGACAGTCTTCTTGTACTTAAGTCGGCATTGAGCCTTTTGTATTTCATTCCGATGCAATTTCTGTGTTTCATCGTCAATATAAGGTCAGAGGGATACAGTAAACCTGAAGTGAAGCATCGGAATCTATAAATTGTGTCACAGGAATTGTACAAAACATAGACAGTAAGAAGAGTCAGTTTTCTTGTACTTTAGTTGGCATTGTGCTTTTTGAATTTAATTCCGATGCAAATTCTGTGTTTCATCGTCAATAAGAAGGTCACAGGGATACAGTAAAGCTGAAGTGAAGCATCGGAATCTATAACTAGTGTCACAGGAATGGTTCAAAACAAAGACAGTAAGGAGAGTCAAATTTCTTGTACTTAAGTCGGCACTGTGCCTTTTGTATTTAATTCCTATGCAATTTCTGTGTTTCATCGTCAATAAGAAGGTCAGAGGGATACAGTAAACCTGTAGTGAAGCATCGGAATCTATAACTAGTGTCACAGGAATGGTTCAAAGCACAGACAGTAAGAAAAGTCAGTTTTCATGTACTTAAGTCGGCATTGTGCATTTTGTATTTAATTCCGATGCAATTTCTGTGTTTCATCGCTAATAAGAAGGTCAGAGGGAGGCAGTGAACCTGAAGTCGAGCATCCGAATCCATAACTAGTGCCACAGGAAGGGTTCAAAACATAGACAGTAAGAAGAGCCAGTCTTCTTGTACTTCAGTCGGCATTGTGCCTTTTGTATTTAATTCCGATGCAATTTCTGTGTTTCATCGACAATGTGGAGGTCAGAGGGATACAGTAAACCTGACGTAAAGCATCGGAATCTATAACTAGTGTCACAGAAATGGTTCAAAAGATAGACAGTAAGAAGAGCCAGTCTTCTTGTACTTGAGTCGGAATTGTGCCTTTTATATTTAATTCCCATGATATTTCTGAATTTCATCGTCAATAAGAAGGTCACAGGGATACAGTAAAGCTGAAGTGAAGCATCGGAATCTATAACTAGTGTCACAGGAATGGTTCAAAACATAGAGAGTAAGATGAGACAGTCTTCTTGTACTTAAGTCGGCATCGAGCCATTTGTATTTAATTCCGATGCAAATTCTTTGTTTCATCGTCAATATAAGGTCAGAGGGATACAGTAAACCTGAAGTGAAGCATCGGAATCTATAACTAGTGTCACAGGACTGGTTCAAAACATAGACAGTAAGAAGAGTCAGTTTTCTTGTACTTAAGTCGGCATTGTGCTTTTTGAATTTAATTCCGATGCAAATTCTGTGTTTCGTCGTCAATATGAAGGTCCAAGGGATACAGTAAACCTTAAGTGAAGCATCGGAATCTATAACTTGTGTCACAGGAATGGTACAAAACATAGACAGTAAGAAGAGTCAGTTTTCTTGTACTTTAGTCGGCATTGTGCTTTTTGAATTTAATTCCGTTGCAAATTCTGTGTTTCATCGTCAATAAGAAGGTCACAGGGATACAGTAACGCTGAAGTGAAGCATCGGAATCTATAATTAGTGTCACAGGAATGGTTGAAATCATAGACAGTAAGAAGAGTCAATTTTCGTGTACTTAAGTCGGCATTGTGCCTTTTCTATTTAATTCCGATGCAATTTCTGTGTTTCATCGTCAATAAGAAGGTCAGAGGGATACGGTAAACCTGAAGTGAAGCATCGGAATCTATAACTAGTGTCACAGGAATGGTTCAAAACATAGACAGTAAGAAGAGTCAGTTTTCTTGTACTTAAGTCGGCATTGTGCCTTTTGTATTTAATTCCGATGCAATTTCTGTGTTTCCTCGTCAATAAGATGGGCAGATGGATACAGTAAACCTGAAGTGAAGCATCGGAATCTATAACTAGTGTCACAGGAATGGTTAAAACATAGACAGTAAGAAGAGTCAGTTTTTCCTTGTACTTAAGTCGGCATTGTGCCTTTTGTATTTAATTCCGATGCAATTTCTGTGTTTCATCGTTAATAAGAAGGTCAGAAGGATACAGTAAACTTGAAGTGAAGCATCGGAATCTATAACTAGCGTCACAGGAATGGTTCAAAACATAGACAGTAAGAAGAATCAGTTTTCTTGTACTTAAGTCGGCATCGTGCATTATTTATATAATTCCGACGCAATATCTGTGTTTCATCGTCAATAAGAAGGTCAGAGGGATACAGTAAACCTGTAGTGAAGCATCGGAATCTATAACTAGTGTCACAGGAATGGTTCAAAACATAGACAGTAAGAAGAGTCAGTTTTCAAGTACATAAGTCGGCATTGTGCGTTTTGTATTTAATTCCGATGCAGTTTCTGTGTTTCATCGTCAATAAGAAGGTCACAGGGATACAGTAAAGCTGAAGTGAAGCATCGGAGTCTATAACTACTGTCACAGGAATGGTTCAAAACATAGAGAGTAAGATGATACAGTCTTCTTGTACTTAAGTCGGCATTGAGCCTTTTGTATTTCATTCCGATGCAATTTCTGTGTTTCATCATCAATATAAGGTCAGAGGGATACAGTAAACCTGAAGTGAAGCATCGGAATCTATAACTTCTGTCACAGGAATGGTACAAAACATAGACAGTAAGAAGAGTCAGTTTTCTGGTACTTTAGTCGGCATTGTGCTTTTTGAATTTAATTCCGATGCAAATTCTGTGTTTCATCGTCAATAAGAAGTTCACAGGGATACAGTAAAGCTGAAGTGAAGCATCGGAATCTATAACTAGTGTCACAGGAATGGTTCAAAACAAAGACAGTAAGGAGAGTCAGTTTTCTTGTACTTAAGTCGGCATTGTGCATTTTGTATTTAATTCCGATGCAATTTCTGTGTTTCATCGCTAATAAGAAGGTCAGAGGGAGGCAGTGAACCTGAAGTCGAGCATCCGAATCCATAATTAGTGCCACAGGAAAGGTTCAAAACATAGACAGTAAGAAGAGCCAGTCTTCTTGTACTTGAGTCGGCATTGTGCCTTTTGTATTTATTTCCGAAGCAATTTCTGTGTTTCATCGACAATTTGGAGGTCAGAGGCATACAGTAAACCTGACGTAAAGCATCGGAATCTATAACTAGTGTCACAGAAATGGTTCAAAACATAGACAGTAAGAAGAGCCAGTCTTCTTGTACTTGAGTCGGAGTTGTGCCTTTTATATTTAATTCCGATGATATTTCTGAGTTTCATCGTCAATAAGAAGGTCACAGGGATACAGTAAAGCTGAAGTGAAGCATCGGAATCTATAACTAGTGTCACAGGAATGTTTCAAAACATAGAGAGTAAGATGAGACAGTCCTCTTGTACTTAAGTCGGCATTGAGCCATTTGTATTTAATTCCGATGCAAATTCTTTGTTCCATCGTCAATATAATGTCAGAGGGATACAGTAAACCTGAAGTGAAGCATCGGAATCTATAACTAGTGTCACAGGACTGGTTCAAAACACAGACAGTAAGAAGAGTCAGTTTTCTTGTACTTAAGTCGGCATTGTGCTTTTTGAATTTAATTCCGATGCAAATTCTGTGTTTCGCAGTCAATAAGAAGGTCCAAGGGATACAGTAAACCTTAAGTGAAGCATCGGAATCTATAACTTGTGTCACAGGAATGGTACAAAACATAGAAAGTAAGAAGAGTCAGTTTTCTTGTACTTTAGTCGGCATTGTTTTTTTGAATTTAATTCCGATGCAAATTCTGTGTTTCATCGTCAATAAGAAGGTCACAGGGATACAGTAAAGCTGAAGTGAAGCATCGGAATCTATAACTAGTGTCACAGGAATGGTTCAAATCAAAGACAGTAAGTAGAGTCAGTTTTCTTGTACTTAAGTCGGCACTGTGCCTTTTGTATTTTATTACTATGCAATTTCTGTGTTTCATCGTCAATAAGAAGGTCAGAGGGATACAGTAAACCTGTAGTGAAGCATCGGAATCTATAACTAGTGTCACAGGAATGGTTGAAATCATAGACAGTAAGAAGAGTCAATTTTCGTGTACTTAAGTCGGCATTGTGCCTTTTCTATTTAATTCCGATGCAATTTCTGTGTTTCATAGTCAATAAGAAAGTCAGAGGGATACGGTAAACCTGAAGTGAAACATCGGAATCTATAACTAGTGTCACAGGAATGGTTCAAAGCATAGAGAGTAACAAGAGTCAGTTATCTTGTACTTAAGTCTTAATTGTGCCCTTTGTATTTAATTCCGATGAAATTTCTGTGTTTCATCTTCAATAAGAAGGTCAGAGGGATACAGTAAACCTGAAGTGAAGCATCGGAATGTATAACTAGTGTCACAGGAATGGTTCAAAACATAGACAGTAAGAAGAGTCAGTTTTCTTGTACTTAAGTCGGCATTGTGCCTTTTGTATTTAATTCCGATGCAATTTCTGTGTTTCCTCGTCAATAAGATGGGCAGATGGATACAATAAACGTGAAGTGAAGCATCGGAATCTATAACTAGTGTCACAGGAATGGTTAAAACATAGACGGTAAGAAGAGTCAGTCTTTCCTTGTACTTAAGTCGGCATTGTGCCTTTTGTATTTAATTCCGATGCAATTTCTGTGACTCAACGTCAATAAGAAGGTCAGAGAGATACAGTAAACGTGAAGTGAAGCATCGGAATCTATAACTAGTGTCACATGAATGGTTCAACTCATAGACAGTAAGAAGAGTCAGTTATCTTGTACTTAAGTCGGCATTGTGCCTTTTGTATTTAATTACGATGCTATTTCTGTGTTTCATCGTCAATAAGAAGGTCAGAGGGATACAGTAAACCGGAAGTGAAGCATCTGAATCTATAACTAGTGTCACAGGAATGGTTCAAAACATAGACAGTAAGAAGAGTCAGTTTTCTTGTACTTAAGTCGGCATCGTGCATTTTGAATATAATTCCGCCGCAATATCAGTGTTTCATCGTCAATAAGAAGGTCAGAAGGATACAGTAAACCTGTAGTGAAGCATCGGAATCTATAACTAGTGTCACAGGAATGGTTCATAACATAGACAGTAAAAAGAGTTAGTTTTCAAGTACATAAGTCGGCATTGTGCCTTTTGTATTTAATTCCGATGCAATTTCTGTGTTTCATCGCCAATAAGAAAGTCAGAGGGAGGCAGTGAACCTGAAGTCGAGCATCCGAATCCATAACTAGTGTCACAGGAAAGGTTCAAAACATAGACAGTAAGAAGAGAGAGTCTTATTGTACTTGAGTCGGCATTGTGCCTTTTGTATTTAATTCCGATGCAATTTCTGTGTTTCATCGACAATAAGGAGGTCAGAGGGATACAGTAACCCTGAAGTAAAGCATCGGAATCTGTAACTAGTGTCACAGGAATGGTTCAAAACATAGACACTAAGAAGAGCCAGTCATATTGTACTTGAGTCGGAATTGTGCCTTTTGTATTTAATTCCGATGCAATTTCTGTGTTTCATCGTCAATAAGAAGGTCACAGGGATACAGTAAAGCTGAAGTGAAGCATCGGAAACTATAACTAGTGTCACAGTAATGGTTCAAAACATAGAGAGTAAGATGAGACAGTCTTCTTGTACTTAAGTCGGCATTGAGCCTTTTGTATTTCATTCCGATGCAATTTCTGTGTTTCATCGATAATATAAGGTCAGAGGGATACAGTAAACCTGAAGTGAAGCATCGGAATCTATGACTTGTGTCACAGGAATGGTACAAATCATAGACAGTAAGAAGAGTCAGTTTTCTTGTACTTTAGTCGGCATTGTACTTTTTGAATTTAATTCCGATGCAAATTCTGTGTTTCATCCTCAATAAGTAGGTCACAGGGATACAGTAAAGCTGAAGTGAAGCATCGGAATCTATAACTAGTGTCACAGGAATGGTTCAAAACAAAGACAGTAAGGAGAGTCAGTTTTCTTGTACTTAAGTCGGCATTGTGCCTTTTGTGTTTAATTCCTATGCAATTTCTGTGTTTCATCGTCAATAAGAAGGTCAGAGGGATACAGTAAACCTGAAGTGAAGCATCGGAATCTATAACTAGCGTCACTGGAATGGTTCAAAGCATAGACAGTAACAACAGTCAGACTTCTTGTACTTGAGTCGGCATTGTGACTTTTTTATTTAATTCCGATGCAATTTCTGTGTTTCATCGACAATAAGGAGGTCAGAGAGATACAGTAAACCTGAAGTGAAGCATCGGAATTTATAACTAGTGTCAAAGGAATGGTTCAAAGCATAGACAGTAAGAAGAGCCAGTCTTCTGGAACTTGAGTCGGAATTGTGCCTTTTGTATTTAATTCCGATGCAATTTCTGTGGTTCATCGTCAATAAGAAGGGCAGATGGATACAGTAAACCTGAAGTGAAGAATCGGAATCTATAACTATTGTCACAGGAATGGTTAAAACATAGACAGTAAGAAGAGTCAATTTTTCCTTGTACTTAAGTCGGCATTGTGCCTTTTGTATTTAATTCCGATGCAATTTCTGTGATTCATCGTCAATAAGAAGGTCAGAGGGATACAGTAAACGTGAAGTGAAGCATCGGAATCTATAACTAGTGTCACATGAATAGTTCAACTCATAGACAGTAAGAAGAGTCAGTTATCTTGTACTTAAGTCGGCATTGTGTCTTTTGTATTTAATTCCGATGCTATTTCTGTGTTTCATCGACAATAAGGAGGTCAGAGGGTTACCGTAAACCTGAAGTAAAGCACCGGAATCTGTAACTAGTGTCACAGGAATGGTTCAAAATCATAGACAGTAAGAAGAGCCAGTCTTCTTGTACTTGAGTCGGAATTGTGCCTTTTGTATTTAATTCCGATGCAATTTCTGTGTTTCATCGTCAATAAGAAGGTCACAGGGATACAGTAAAGCTGAAGTGAAGCATCGGAATCTATAACTAGTGTCACAGGAATGGTTCAAAACATAGAGAGTAAGATGAGACAGTCTTCTTGTACTTAAGTCGGCATTGAGCCTTTTGTATTTCATTCCGATGCAATTTCTGTGTTTCATCGTCAATACAAGGTCAGAGGGATACAGTACACCTGAAGTGAAGCATCGGAATCTATAACTAGTGTCACAGGAATGGTACAAAACATAGACAGTAAGAAGAGTCAGTTTTCTTGTACTTTAGTCGGCATTGTGCTTTTTGAATTTAATTCCGATGCAAATTCTGTGTTTCATCCTCAATAAGAAGGTCACAGGGATACAGTAAAGCTGAAGTGAAGCATCGGAATCTATAACTAGTGTCACAGGAATGGTTCAAAACAAAGACAGTAAGGAGAGTCAGTTTTCTTGTACTTAAGTCGGCATTGTGCCTTTTGTATTTAATTCCTATGCAATATCTGTGTTTCATCGTCAATAAGAAGGTCAGAGGGATACAGTAAACCTGAAGTGAAGCATCGGAATCTATAACTAGCGTCACAGGAATGGTTCAAAGCATAGACAGTAAGAAGAGTCAGTTTTCTTGTACTTAAGTCGGCATCGTGCCTCTTGTATATAATTCCGAAGCAATATCTGTGATTCATCGTCAATAAGAAGGTCAGAGGGATACAGTAAACCTGTAGTGAAGCACCGGAATCTATAACTAGTGTCACAGGAATGGTTCAAAACATAGACAGCAAGAAGAGTCAGTTTTCATGTACTTAAGTCGGCATTGTGCGTTTTGTATTTAATTCCGATGCAATTTCTGTGTTTTATCACCAATAAGAAGTTCAGAGGGAGGCAGTGAAACTGAAGTCGAGCATCCGAATCCATAACTAGTGTGACAGGAATGGTTCAAAACATAGACAGTAAGAAGAGTCAGACTTCTTGTACTTGAGTCGGCATTGTGCCTTTTGTATTTAATTCCGATGCAATTTCTGTGTTTCGTCGACAATAAGGAGGTCAGAGAGATACAGTAAACCTGAAGTGAAGCATCGGAATCTATAACTAGTGTCAAAGGAATGGTTCAAAACATAGACAGTAAGAAGAGCTAGTCTTCTGGAACTTGAGTCGGAATTGTGCCTTTTGTATTTAATTCCGATGCAATTTCTGTGGTTCATCGTCAACAAGAAAGTCGAACGGATACATTAATCCTGAAGGGAAGCATCGGAATCTATAATTAGTGTCACATGAATGGTTCAAGGCATAGACAGTAAGAAGAGTCAGTTTTCTTGTACTTAAGTTGGCATTGTCCCTTTTGTATTTAATTCCGATGCAATTTCTGTCTTTCATCGTCAATAAGATCATCAGAGGGTACAGAAAAAAATGAAGTGCAGCATCGGAATCTATAACTAGTGTCACAGGAATGGTTCAAACATAGACAGTAAGAAGAGTCAGATTTCTTGTACTTAAGTCGGCATTGTGCCTTTTGTATTTAATTCAGTTGCAATTTCTGTGTTTCATGGTCAATACGAAGGTCAGAGGGATACAGTAAACCTGTAGTGAAGCATCGGAATCTATAACTAGTGTCACAGGAATGGTTCAAAACATAGACAGTAAGGAGAGTCAGTTTTCAAGTGTATAAGTCGGCATTGTGCGTTTTGTATTTAATTCCGATGCAATTTCTGTGTTTCATCGTCAATAAGAAGGTCACAGTGATACAGTAAAGCTGAAGTGAAGCATCGGAATCTATAACTAGTGTCACAGGAATGGTTCAAAACATAGAGAGTAAGATGAGACAGTCTTCTTGTACTTAAGTCGGCATTGAGCCTTTTGTATTTCATTCCGATGCAATTTCTGTGTTTCATCGTCAATATAAGGTCAGAGGGATACAGTAAACCTGAAGTGAAGCATCGGAATCTATAAATTGTGTCACAGGAATTGTACAAAACATAGACAGTAAGAAGAGTCAGTTTTCTTGTACTTTAGTTGGCATTGTGCTTTTTGAATTTAATTCCGATGCAAATTCTGTGTTTCATCGTCAATAAGAAGGTCACAGGGATACAGTAAAGCTGAAGTGAAGCATCGGAATCTATAACTAGTGTCACAGGAATGGTTCAAAACAAAGACAGTAAGGAGAGTCAAATTTCTTGTACTTAAGTCGGCACTGTGCCTTTTGTATTTAATTCCTATGCAATTTCTGTGTTTCATCGTCAATAAGAAGGTCAGAGGGATACAGTAAACCTGTAGTGAAGCATCGGAATCTATAACTAGTGTCACAGGAATGGTTCAAAGCACAGACAGTAAGAAAAGTCAGTTTTCATGTACTTAAGTCGGCATTGTGCATTTTGTATTTAATTCCGATGCAATTTCTGTGTTTCATCGCTAATAAGAAGGTCAGAGGGAGGCAGTGAACCTGAAGTCGAGCATCCGAATCCATAACTAGTGCCACAGGAAGGGTTCAAAACATAGACAGTAAGAAGAGCCAGTCTTCTTGTACTTCAGTCGGCATTGTGCCTTTTGTATTTAATTCCGATGCAATTTCTGTGTTTCATCGACAATGTGGAGGTCAGAGGGATACAGTAAACCTGACGTAAAGCATCGGAATCTATAACTAGTGTCACAGAAATGGTTCAAAAGATAGACAGTAAGAAGAGCCAGTCTTCTTGTACTTGAGTCGGAATTGTGCCTTTTATATTTAATTCCCATGATATTTCTGAATTTCATCGTCAATAAGAAGGTCACAGGGATACAGTAAAGCTGAAGTGAAGCATCGGAATCTATAACTAGTGTCACAGGAATGGTTCAAAACATAGAGAGTAAGATGAGACAGTCTTCTTGTACTTAAGTCGGCATCGAGCCATTTGTATTTAATTCCGATGCAAATTCTTTGTTTCATCGTCAATATAAGGTCAGAGGGATACAGTAAACCTGAAGTGAAGCATCGGAATCTATAACTAGTGTCACAGGACTGGTTCAAAACATAGACAGTAAGAAGAGTCAGTTTTCTTGTACTTAAGTCGGCATTGTGCTTTTTGAATTTAATTCCGATGCAAATTCTGTGTTTCGTCGTCAATATGAAGGTCCAAGGGATACAGTAAACCTTAAGTGAAGCATCGGAATCTATAACTTGTGTCACAGGAATGGTACAAAACATAGACAGTAAGAAGAGTCAGTTTTCTTGTACTTTAGTCGGCATTGTGCTTTTTGAATTTAATTCCGTTGCAAATTCTGTGTTTCATCGTCAATAAGAAGGTCACAGGGATACAGTAACGCTGAAGTGAAGCATCGGAATCTATAATTAGTGTCACAGGAATGGTTGAAATCATAGACAGTAAGAAGAGTCAATTTTCGTGTACTTAAGTCGGCATTGTGCCTTTTCTATTTAATTCCGATGCAATTTCTGTGTTTCATCGTCAATAAGAAGGTCAGAGGGATACGGTAAACCTGAAGTGAAGCATCGGAATCTATAACTAGTGTCACAGGAATGGTTCAAAACATAGACAGTAAGAAGAGTCAGTTTTCTTGTACTTAAGTCGGCATTGTGCCTTTTGTATTTAATTCCGATGCAATTTCTGTGTTTCCTCGTCAATAAGATGGGCAGATGGATACAGTAAACCTGAAGTGAAGCATCGGAATCTATAACTAGTGTCACAGGAATGGTTAAAACATAGACAGTAAGAAGAGTCAGTTTTTCCTTGTACTTAAGTCGGCATTGTGCCTTTTGTATTTAATTCCGATGCAATTTCTGTGTTTCATCGTTAATAAGAAGGTCAGAAGGATACAGTAAACTTGAAGTGAAGCATCGGAATCTATAACTAGCGTCACAGGAATGGTTCAAAACATAGACAGTAAGAAGAATCAGTTTTCTTGTACTTAAGTCGGCATCGTGCATTATTTATATAATTCCGACGCAATATCTGTGTTTCATCGTCAATAAGAAGGTCAGAGGGATACAGTAAACCTGTAGTGAAGCATCGGAATCTATAACTAGTGTCACAGGAATGGTTCAAAACATAGACAGTAAGAAGAGTCAGTTTTCAAGTACATAAGTCGGCATTGTGCGTTTTGTATTTAATTCCGATGCAGTTTCTGTGTTTCATCGTCAATAAGAAGGTCACAGGGATACAGTAAAGCTGAAGTGAAGCATCGGAGTCTATAACTACTGTCACAGGAATGGTTCAAAACATAGAGAGTAAGATGATACAGTCTTCTTGTACTTAAGTCGGCATTGAGCCTTTTGTATTTCATTCCGATGCAATTTCTGTGTTTCATCATCAATATAAGGTCAGAGGGATACAGTAAACCTGAAGTGAAGCATCGGAATCTATAACTTCTGTCACAGGAATGGTACAAAACATAGACAGTAAGAAGAGTCAGTTTTCTGGTACTTTAGTCGGCATTGTGCTTTTTGAATTTAATTCCGATGCAAATTCTGTGTTTCATCGTCAATAAGAAGTTCACAGGGATACAGTAAAGCTGAAGTGAAGCATCGGAATCTATAACTAGTGTCACAGGAATGGTTCAAAACAAAGACAGTAAGGAGAGTCAGTTTTCTTGTACTTAAGTCGGCATTGTGCATTTTGTATTTAATTCCGATGCAATTTCTGTGTTTCATCGCTAATAAGAAGGTCAGAGGGAGGCAGTGAACCTGAAGTCGAGCATCCGAATCCATAATTAGTGCCACAGGAAAGGTTCAAAACATAGACAGTAAGAAGAGCCAGTCTTCTTGTACTTGAGTCGGCATTGTGCCTTTTGTATTTATTTCCGAAGCAATTTCTGTGTTTCATCGACAATTTGGAGGTCAGAGGCATACAGTAAACCTGACGTAAAGCATCGGAATCTATAACTAGTGTCACAGAAATGGTTCAAAACATAGACAGTAAGAAGAGCCAGTCTTCTTGTACTTGAGTCGGAGTTGTGCCTTTTATATTTAATTCCGATGATATTTCTGAGTTTCATCGTCAATAAGAAGGTCACAGGGATACAGTAAAGCTGAAGTGAAGCATCGGAATCTATAACTAGTGTCACAGGAATGTTTCAAAACATAGAGAGTAAGATGAGACAGTCCTCTTGTACTTAAGTCGGCATTGAGCCATTTGTATTTAATTCCGATGCAAATTCTTTGTTCCATCGTCAATATAATGTCAGAGGGATACAGTAAACCTGAAGTGAAGCATCGGAATCTATAACTAGTGTCACAGGACTGGTTCAAAACACAGACAGTAAGAAGAGTCAGTTTTCTTGTACTTAAGTCGGCATTGTGCTTTTTGAATTTAATTCCGATGCAAATTCTGTGTTTCGCAGTCAATAAGAAGGTCCAAGGGATACAGTAAACCTTAAGTGAAGCATCGGAATCTATAACTTGTGTCACAGGAATGGTACAAAACATAGAAAGTAAGAAGAGTCAGTTTTCTTGTACTTTAGTCGGCATTGTTTTTTTGAATTTAATTCCGATGCAAATTCTGTGTTTCATCGTCAATAAGAAGGTCACAGGGATACAGTAAAGCTGAAGTGAAGCATCGGAATCTATAACTAGTGTCACAGGAATGGTTCAAATCAAAGACAGTAAGTAGAGTCAGTTTTCTTGTACTTAAGTCGGCACTGTGCCTTTTGTATTTTATTACTATGCAATTTCTGTGTTTCATCGTCAATAAGAAGGTCAGAGGGATACAGTAAACCTGTAGTGAAGCATCGGAATCTATAACTAGTGTCACAGGAATGGTTGAAATCATAGACAGTAAGAAGAGTCAATTTTCGTGTACTTAAGTCGGCATTGTGCCTTTTCTATTTAATTCCGATGCAATTTCTGTGTTTCATAGTCAATAAGAAAGTCAGAGGGATACGGTAAACCTGAAGTGAAACATCGGAATCTATAACTAGTGTCACAGGAATGGTTCAAAGCATAGAGAGTAACAAGAGTCAGTTATCTTGTACTTAAGTCTTAATTGTGCCCTTTGTATTTAATTCCGATGAAATTTCTGTGTTTCATCTTCAATAAGAAGGTCAGAGGGATACAGTAAACCTGAAGTGAAGCATCGGAATGTATAACTAGTGTCACAGGAATGGTTCAAAACATAGACAGTAAGAAGAGTCAGTTTTCTTGTACTTAAGTCGGCATTGTGCCTTTTGTATTTAATTCCGATGCAATTTCTGTGTTTCCTCGTCAATAAGATGGGCAGATGGATACAATAAACGTGAAGTGAAGCATCGGAATCTATAACTAGTGTCACAGGAATGGTTAAAACATAGACGGTAAGAAGAGTCAGTCTTTCCTTGTACTTAAGTCGGCATTGTGCCTTTTGTATTTAATTCCGATGCAATTTCTGTGACTCAACGTCAATAAGAAGGTCAGAGAGATACAGTAAACGTGAAGTGAAGCATCGGAATCTATAACTAGTGTCACATGAATGGTTCAACTCATAGACAGTAAGAAGAGTCAGTTATCTTGTACTTAAGTCGGCATTGTGCCTTTTGTATTTAATTACGATGCTATTTCTGTGTTTCATCGTCAATAAGAAGGTCAGAGGGATACAGTAAACCGGAAGTGAAGCATCTGAATCTATAACTAGTGTCACAGGAATGGTTCAAAACATAGACAGTAAGAAGAGTCAGTTTTCTTGTACTTAAGTCGGCATCGTGCATTTTGAATATAATTCCGCCGCAATATCAGTGTTTCATCGTCAATAAGAAGGTCAGAAGGATACAGTAAACCTGTAGTGAAGCATCGGAATCTATAACTAGTGTCACAGGAATGGTTCATAACATAGACAGTAAAAAGAGTTAGTTTTCAAGTACATAAGTCGGCATTGTGCCTTTTGTATTTAATTCCGATGCAATTTCTGTGTTTCATCGCCAATAAGAAAGTCAGAGGGAGGCAGTGAACCTGAAGTCGAGCATCCGAATCCATAACTAGTGTCACAGGAAAGGTTCAAAACATAGACAGTAAGAAGAGAGAGTCTTATTGTACTTGAGTCGGCATTGTGCCTTTTGTATTTAATTCCGATGCAATTTCTGTGTTTCATCGACAATAAGGAGGTCAGAGGGATACAGTAACCCTGAAGTAAAGCATCGGAATCTGTAACTAGTGTCACAGGAATGGTTCAAAACATAGACACTAAGAAGAGCCAGTCATATTGTACTTGAGTCGGAATTGTGCCTTTTGTATTTAATTCCGATGCAATTTCTGTGTTTCATCGTCAATAAGAAGGTCACAGGGATACAGTAAAGCTGAAGTGAAGCATCGGAAACTATAACTAGTGTCACAGTAATGGTTCAAAACATAGAGAGTAAGATGAGACAGTCTTCTTGTACTTAAGTCGGCATTGAGCCTTTTGTATTTCATTCCGATGCAATTTCTGTGTTTCATCGATAATATAAGGTCAGAGGGATACAGTAAACCTGAAGTGAAGCATCGGAATCTATGACTTGTGTCACAGGAATGGTACAAATCATAGACAGTAAGAAGAGTCAGTTTTCTTGTACTTTAGTCGGCATTGTACTTTTTGAATTTAATTCCGATGCAAATTCTGTGTTTCATCCTCAATAAGTAGGTCACAGGGATACAGTAAAGCTGAAGTGAAGCATCGGAATCTATAACTAGTGTCACAGGAATGGTTCAAAACAAAGACAGTAAGGAGAGTCAGTTTTCTTGTACTTAAGTCGGCATTGTGCCTTTTGTGTTTAATTCCTATGCAATTTCTGTGTTTCATCGTCAATAAGAAGGTCAGAGGGATACAGTAAACCTGAAGTGAAGCATCGGAATCTATAACTAGCGTCACTGGAATGGTTCAAAGCATAGACAGTAACAACAGTCAGACTTCTTGTACTTGAGTCGGCATTGTGACTTTTTTATTTAATTCCGATGCAATTTCTGTGTTTCATCGACAATAAGGAGGTCAGAGAGATACAGTAAACCTGAAGTGAAGCATCGGAATTTATAACTAGTGTCAAAGGAATGGTTCAAAGCATAGACAGTAAGAAGAGCCAGTCTTCTGGAACTTGAGTCGGAATTGTGCCTTTTGTATTTAATTCCGATGCAATTTCTGTGGTTCATCGTCAATAAGAGGGTCCAAGGGATACATTAATCCTGAAGGGAAGCATCGGAATCTATAATTAGTGTCACATGAATGGTTCAAACCATAGATGGTAAGAAGAGTCAGTTTTCTTGTACTTAAGTTGGCATTGTCCCTTTTGTATTTAATTCCGATGCAATTTCTGTGTTTCATCGTCAATAAGATCGTCAGAGGGTACAGTAAACCTGAAGTGAAGCATCGGAATCTATAACTAGTGTCACAGGAATGGTTCAAAACATAGACAGTAAGAAGAGTCAGTTTTCTTGTACTTAAGTAGGCATTGTGCCTTTTGTATTTAATTCCGATGCAATTTCTGTGTTTCGTGGTCAATAAGAAGGTCCATGGGATACAGTAAACCTGAAGTGAAGCATCGTAATCTAAAACCGGTCTCACAGGAAAGGTTCAAAACATAGACAGTATGAAGAGCCAGCCTTCTTGTACTTGAGTCAGCATTGTGCGTTTTGTATTTAATTCCGATGCAATTTCTGTGTATCATCGTCAATAAGAAGGTCAGAGGGATACAGTAAAGCTGAAGTGAAGCATCGAAATCCATAACTAGTGTCACAGGAATGGTTCAAAACTTAGACACTAAGAAGAGTCAGTTTTCTTGTACTTATGTCGGCATTGTGCTTTTTGTATTTAATTCCGATGCACTTTCTGTGTTTCATCGTCAATAAGAAGGTCAGAGGGATACAGAAACCTGAAGTGAAGCATCGGAATCTATAACTAGTGTCACAGGAATGGTTCAAACATAGACAGTGGGAAGAGTCAGATTTCTTGTACTTAAGTCGGCATTGTGCCTTTTGTATTTAATTCCGTTGCAATTTCTGTGTTTCATAGTCAATACGAAGGTCAGAGGGATACAGTAAACCTGAGGTGAAGCATCGGAATCTATAACTAGTGTCACAGGAATGGTTCAAAACATAGACAGTAAGAAGAGTCAATTTTCGTGTACTTAAGTCTGCATTGTGCCTTTTCTATTTAATTCCGACGCAATTTCTGTGTTTCATCGTCAATAAGAAGGTCAGAGGGATACGGTAAACCTGAAGTGAAACATCGGAATCTATAACTAGTGTCACAGAAATGGTTCAAAGCATAGACAGTAACAAGAGTCAGTTATCTTGTACTTAAGTCTTAATTGTGCCCTTTGTATTTAATTCCGATGAAATTTCTGTGTTTCATCGTCAATAAGAAGGTCAGAGGGATACAGTAAAGCTCAAGTGAAGCATCGGAATCTGTATCTAGTGTCACAGGAATGGTTCAAAACTTAGACAGTAAAAAGAGTCAGTTTTCTTGTACTCAAGTCGGCATTGTGCTTTTTGTATTTAATTCCGATGCAATATCTGTGTTTCATCGTCAACAGGAAGGTCAGAGGGATATAGTAAACCGGAAGTGAAGCATCGGAATCTACAACTAGTGTCACAGGAATGGTTCAAAACATAGACAGTAACAAGAGTCAGTTTTCTTGTACTTAAGTCGTAATTGTGCGTTATGTATTTAATTCCGTTGAAATTACTGTGTTTCAACGTCAATAAGAAGGTCAGAGGGATACAGTAAACGTGATGTGAAGCATCGGAATCTATAACTAGTGTCACTGGAATGGTTCAAAACATAGACAGTAAGAAGAGACAGTTTTCTTGTACTTAAGTCGGCACTGTGCCATTTGTATTTAATTCCGATGCAATTTCTGTGTTTCCTCGTCAATAAGAAGGACAGAGGGATACAGTAAACCTGAAGTGAAAAATCGGAATCAATAACTAGTGTCACAGGAATGGTTAATACATAGACAGTAAAAAGAGTCAGTTTTCTTGTACTTAAGTCGGCATTGTGCCTTTTGTATTTAATTCCGATGCGATTTCTGTGTTTCATCGTCAATAAGAAGGTCAGAGGGATACAGTAAACCTGAAGTGAATCATCGGAGTCTATAACTAGTGTCACTTGAATGGTTTAAAACATAGACAGTAAGAAGAGTCAGTTTTCTTGTACTTAAGTCGGCATCGTGCATTTTGTATATAATTCCGCCGCAATATCAGTGTTTCATCGTCAATAAGAAGGTCAGAAGGATACAGTAAACCTGTAGTGAAGCATCGGAATCTATAACTAATGTCACAGGATTGGTTCAAAACATAGACAGTAAAAAGAGTCAGTTTTCAAGTACATAAGTCGGCATTGTGCCTTTTGTATTTAATTCCGATGCAATTTCTGTGTTTCATCGCCAATAAGAAAGTCAGAGGGAGGCAGTGAACCTGAAGTCGAGCATCCGAATCCATAACTAGTGTCACAGGAAAGGTTCAAAACATAGACAGTAAGAAGAGCCAGTCTTATTGTACTTGAGTCGGCATTGTGCCTTTTGTATTTAATTCCGATGCAATTTCTGTGTTTCATCGACAATAAGGAGGTCAGAGGGATACAGTAACCCTGAAGTAAAGCATCGGAATCTGTAACTAGTGTCACAGGAATGGTTCAAAACATAGACACTAAGAAGAGCCAGTCTTATTGTACTTGAGTCGGAATTGTGCCTTTTGTATTTAATTCCGATGCAATTTCTGTGTTTCATCGTCAATAAGAAGGTCACAGGGATACAGTAAAGCTGAAGTGAAGCATCGGAATCTATAACTAGTGTCACAGTAATGGTTCAAAACATAGAGAGTAAGATGAGACAGTCTTCTTGTACTTAAGTCGGCATTGAGCCTTTTGTATTTCATTCCGATGCAATTTCTGTGTTTCATCGTCAATATAAGGTCAGAGGGATACAGTAAACCTGAAGTGAAGCATCGGAATCTATGACTTGTGTCACAGGAATGGTACAAATCATAGACAGTAAGAAGAGTCAGTTTTCTTGTACTTTAGTCGGCATTGTACTTTTTGATTTTAATTCCGATGCAAATTCTGTGTTTCATCCTCAATAAGAAGGTCACAGGGATACGGTAAAGCTGAAGTGAAGCATCGGAATCTATAACTAGTGTCACAGGAATGGTTCAAAACAAAGACAGTAAGGAGAGTCAGTTTTCTTGTACTTAAGTCGGCATTGTGCCTTTTGTATTTAAATCCTATGCAATTTCTGTGTTTCATCGTCAATAAGAAGGTCAGAGGGATACAGTAAACCTGAAGTGAAGCACCGGAATCTATAACTAGCGTCACTGGAATGGTTCAAAACATAGACAGTAACAACAGTCAGACTTCTTGTACTTGAGTCGGCATTGTGCCTTTTGTATTTAATTCCGATGCAATTTCTGTGTTTCATCGACAATAAGGAGGTCAGAGAGATACAGTAAACCTGAAGTGAAGCATCGGAATTTATAACTAGTGTCAAAGGAATGGTTCAAAACATAGACAGTAAGAAGAGCCAGTCTCTTGGAACTTGAGTCGGAATTGTGCCTTTTGTATTTAATTCCGATGCAATTTCTGTGGTTCATCGTCAATAAGAGGGTCCAAGGGATACATTAATCCTGAAGGGAAGCATCGGAATCTATAATTAGTGTCACATGAATGGTTCAAAACATAGACGGTAAGAAGAGTCAGTTTTCTTGTACTTAAGTTGGCATTGTCCCTTTTGTATTTAATTCCGATGCAATTTCTGTGTTTCATCGTCAATAAGATCGTCAGAGGGTACAGTAAACCTGAAGTGAAGCATCGGAATCTATAACTAGTGTCACAGGAATGGTTCAAAACATAGACAGTAAGAAGAGTCAGTTTTCTTGTACTTAAGTAGGAATTGTGCCTTTTGTATTTAATTCCGATGCAATTTCTGTGTTTCGTGGTCAATAAGAAGGTCCATGGGATACAGTAAACCTGAAGTGAAGCATCGTAATCTAAAACCGGTCTCACAGGAAAGGTTCAAAACATAGACAGTATGAAGAGCCAGCCTTCTTGTACTTGAGTCAGCATTGTGCGTTTTGTATTTAATTCCGATGCAATTTCTGTGTATCATCGTCAATAAGAAGGTCAGAGGGATACAGTAAAGCTGAAGTGAAGCATCGGAATCCATAACTAGTGTCACAGGAATGGTTCAAAACTTAGACACTAAGAAGAGTCAGTTTTCTTGTACTTATGTCGGCATTGTGCTTTTTGTATTTAATTCCGATGCACTTTCTGTGTTTCATCGTCAATAAGAAGGTCAGAGGGATACAGAAACCTGAAGTGAAGCATCGGAATCTATAACTAGTGTCACAGGAATGGTTCAAACATAGACAGTAAGAAGAGTCAGACTTCTTGTACTTAAGTCGGCATTGTGCCTTTTGTATTTAATTCCGTTGCAATTTCTGTGTTTCATAGTCAATACGAAGGTCAGAGGGATACAGTAAACCTGAGGTGAAGCATCGGAATCTATAACTAGTGTCACAGGAATGGTTCAAAACATAGACAGTAAGAAGAGTCAATTTTCGTGTACTTAAGTCTGCATTGTGCCTTTTCTATTTAATTCCGACGCAATTTCTGTGTTTCATCGTCAATAAGAAGGTCAGAGGGATACGGTAAACCTGAAGTGAAACATCGGAATCTATAACTAGTGTCACAGAAATGGTTCAAAACATAGACAGTAACAAGAGTCAGTTGTCTTGTAATTAAGTCTTAATTGTGCCCTTTGTATTTAATTCCGATGAAATTTCTGTGTTTCATCGTCAATAAGAAGGTCAGAGGGATACAGTAAAGCTGAAGTGAAGCATCGGAATCTGTATCTAGTGTCACAGGAATGGTTCAAAACTTAGACAGGAAGAAGAGTCAGTTTTCTTGTACTCAAGTCGGCATTGTGCTTTTTGTATTTAATTCCGATGCAATATCTGTGTTTCATCGTCAACAGGAAGGTCAGAGGGATATAGTAAACCGGAAGTGAAGCATCGGAATCTACAACTAGTGTCACAGGAATGGTTCAAAACATAGACAGTAACAAGAGTCAGTTTTCTTGAACTTAAGTCGTAATTATGCGTTATGTATTTAATTCCGTTGAAATTACTGTGTTTCAACGTCAATAAGAAGGTCAGAGGGATACAGTAAACATGATGTGAAGCATCGGAATCTATAACTAGTGTCACTGGAATGGTTCAAAACATAGACAGTAAGAAGAGACAGTTTTCTTGTACTTAAGTCGGCACTGTGCCATTTGTATTTAATTCCGATGCAATTTCTGTGTTTCCTCGTCAATAAGAAGGACAGAGGGATACAGTAAACCTGAAGTGAAAAATCGGAATCTATAACTAGTGTCACAGGAATGGTTAAAACATAGACAGTAAAAAGAGTCAGTTTTCTTGTACTTAAGTCGGCATTGTGCCTTTTGTATTTAATTCCGATGCGATTTCTGTGTTTCATCGTCAATAAGAAGGTCAGAGGGATACAGTAAACCTGAAGTGAATCATCGGAGTCTATAACTAGTGTCACTTGAATGGTTTAAAACATAGACAGTAAGAAGGGTCAGTTTTCTTGTACTTAAGTTGGCATTGTGCTTTTTGTATTCAATACCGATGCAATTTCTGTGTTTCATCGTCAATAAGAAGGTCAGAGGGATACAGTTAACCTGAAGTGAAGCATCGGAATCACTATTAAGTGTCACAGGAATGGTACAAAACATAGACAGTAAGAAGAGTGAGTTTTCTTGTACTTCAGTCGGCATTGAGCTTTTTGAATTTAATTCCGATGCAAATTCTGCGTTTCATCGTCAACAAGAAGGTCACAGGGATACAGTAAAGCTGAAGTGAAGCATCGGAATCTATAACTAGTGTCACAGGAATGGTTCAAAACATAGACAGTAATGAGAGTCAGTTTTCTTGTACTTAAGTCGGCATTGTGCCGTTTGTATTTAATTCCGATGCAATTTCTGTGTTTCATCGTCAATAAGACGGTCAGAGGGATACAGTAAACCTGAAGTGAAGCATCGGAATCTATAACTAGCGTCACAGGAATGGTTCAGAACATAGACAGTAAGAAGAGTCAGTTTTCTTGTACTTAAGTCGGCATCGTGCCTTTTGTATATTATTCCGACGCAATATCTGTGTTTCATCGTCAATAAGAAGGTCAGAGAGATACAGTAAACCTGTAGTGAAGCATCGGAATCTATAACTAGTCTCACAGGAATGGTTCAAAACATAGACAGTGAGAAGAGTCAGTTTTCATGTACTTAAGTCGGCATTGTGCCTTTTGTATTTAATTCCGATGCAATTTCTGTGTTTCATCGTCAATAAGAAGGACAGAGAGATACAGTAAACCTGAAGTGAAAAATCGGAATCTATAACTAGTGTCACAGGAATGGTTCAAAACATAGACAATAAGAAGGGTCAGTTTTCTTGAACTTAAGTCGGCATTGTGCCTTTTGTATTTAATTCCGTTGCAATTTCTGTGTTTCATCGTCAATAAGAAGGTCTGAGGGATACAATAAACCTGAGGTGAAGCATCGGAATCTTTAACTAGTGTCACAGGAATGGTTCAAAACATAGACAGTAAGGAGAGTCTGTTTTCTTGTACTTAAGTCGGCATTGTGCTTTTTATATTCAATTCCGATGCAATTTCTGTGTCTCATCGTCAATAAGACGGTCAGAGGGATACAGTAAACCTGAAGTGAAGCATCGGAATCTATAACTAGAGTCACAGGAATGGTTCAGAACATAGACCGTAAGAAGAGTCAGTTTTCTTGTACTTAAGTCGGCATCGTGCCTTTTGTATATAATGCCGACGCAATATCTGTGTTTCATCATCAATAAGAAGGTCAGAGGGATACAGTAGACCTGAAGTGAAGCATCGGCATCTATAACTAGTGTCACAGGAGTGGTTCAAAACATAGACAGTAAGAAGAGTCAGTTTTCTTGTACTTAAGACGGCATTGTGCCTTTTGTATTTAATTCCGGTGCAATTTCTGTGTTTCATCAACAATAAGAAGGTCAGAGGGATGCAGTAAACCTGAAGTGAAGAATCGGCAACTATAACTAGTGTCACAAGAATGGTTCAAAACATAGACAGTACGAAGTGTCAGTTTCCTTGTACTTAAGTCGGCATTCTGCCTTTTGTATTTAATTCCGACGCAATATCTGTGTTTCATCGTCAATAAGACGGTCAGAGGGATACAGTAAAACTGAAGTGAAGCATCGGTATCTATAACTTGTGTCACAGGAATGGTTCAAAGCATAGACAGTAAAGAAGAGTCAGTTATCTTGTACTTAAGTCGGCATTGTGCATTTTGTATTTAATTCCGATGCAGTTTCTGTGTTTCATCGTCAATAAGAAGGTCAGAGGGATACAGTAAAAATGAAGTGAAGCATCGGAATCTATAACTAGTGTCACAGGAATGGTTCAAAACAGAAACAGTAACAAGAGTCAGTTTTCTTGTACTAAAGTCGGAATTGTGCCTTAAGTATTTAATTCCGATGAAATTTCTGTCTTTCATCGTCAATACGAAGGTCAGAGGGATACGGTAAACCTGAAGTGAAGCATCGGAATCTATAACTAGTGTCACAGGAGTGGTTAAAACATAGACAGTAAGAAGAGACAGTTATCTTGTACTTAAGTCGGCATTGTGCCTTTTGTATTTAATTCCGTTGCAATTTCTGTGTTTCATCGTCAATAAGAAGGTCAGAGGGATACAGTAAACCTGAGGTGAAGCATCGGAATCTTTAACTAGTGTCACAGGAATGGTTCAAAACATAGACAGTAACAAGAGTTAGTTTTGGTGTAGATATGTAGGCATTGTGCCTTTTCTATTTAATTCCGATGCAATTTCTGTGTTTCATCGTCAATAAGAAGGTCTGAGGGATACGGTAAACCTGAAGTGAAGCATCGAAATCTATAACTAGTGTCACAGGACTGGTTCAAAACACAGACAGTAAGAAGAGTCAGTTTTCTTGTACTTAAGTCGTCATTGTGCTTTTTGAATTTAATTCCGATGCAAATTCTGTGTTTCGCTGTCAATACTAAGGTCCAAGGGATACAGTAAACCTTAAGTGAAGCATCGGAATCTATAACACGTGTCACAGGAATGGTTCATAACTTAGACAGTAAGAAGAGTCAGTTTTCTTGAACTTAAGTAGGCATTGAGCCTTTTGTATTTAATTCCGATGCGATTTCTGTGTTTCATCGTCAATAAGAAGGTCAGAGGGATACAATAAACCTGAAGTGAAGCATCGGAATCCATAACTTGTGTCACAGGAATGGTTCAAAGCATAGACTGTAAGAAGAATCAGTTTTCTTGTACTTAAGTCGGCATTGTTCCATTTGTATTTAACTCCGATGCAATTTCTGTGTTTCATCATCAATATGAAGGTCAGAGGGATACAGTAAACCAGAAGTGAAGCATCGGAATATATAAGTAGTGTCACATGAGTGGTTCAACACATAGACAGTAAGAAGAGTCAGTTATCATGTACTTAAGTCGGCATTGTGCCTTTTGTATTTAATTCCGAAGCTATTTCTGTGTTTCATCGTAAATAAGAAGGTCAGAGGGATACAGTAAACCAGAAGTGAAGCATCGGAATCTATAACTAGTGTCACAGGACTGGTTCAAAACACAGACAGTAAGAAGAGTCAGTTTTCTTGTACTTAAGTCGGCATTGTGCATTTTGAATTTAATTCCGATGCAAATTCTGTGTTTCGCCGTCAATAAGAAGGTCCAAGGGATACAGTAAACCTTAAGTGAAGCATCGGAATCTATAACTTGTGTCACAGGAATGGTACAAAACATAGACAGTAAGAAGAGTCAGTTTTCTTGTACTTTAGTCGGCATTGTGCTTTTTGAATTTAATTCCGATGCAAATTCTGTGTTTCATCGTCAGTAAGAAGGTCACAGGGATACAGTAAAGCTGAAGTGAAGCATCGGAATCTATAACTAGTGTCACAGGAATGGTTCAAATCAAAGACAGTAAGGAGAGTCAGTTTTCTTGTACTTAAGTCGGCACTGTGCCTTTTGTATTTAATTACTATGCAATTTCTGTGTTTCATCGTCAATAAGAAGGTCAGAGGGATACAGTAAACCTGTAGTGAAGCATCGGAATCTATAACTAGTGTCACAGGAATGGTTGAAATCATAGACAGTAAGAAGAGTCAATTTTCGTGTACTTAAGTCGGCATTGTGCCTTTTCTATTTAATTCCGATGCAATTTCTGTGTTTCATCGTCAATAAGAAGGTCAGAGGGATACGGTAAACCTGAAGTGAAACATCGGAATCTATAACTAGTGTCACGGGAGTGGTTCAAAACATAGACAGTAACAAGAGACAGTTATCTTGTACTTAAGTCTTAATTGTGCCCTTTGTATTTAATTCCGATAAAATTTCTGTGTTTCATCTTCAATAAGAAGGTCAGAGGGATACAGTAAACCTGAAGTGAAGCATCGGAATCTATAACTAGTGTCACAGGAATGGTTCAAAGCATAGACAGTAAGAAGAGTCAGTTTTCTTGTACTTAAGTCGGCATTGTGCCTTTTGTATTTAATTCCGATGCAATTTCTGTGTTTCCTCGTCAATAAGATGGGCAGATGGATACAGTAAACCTGAAGTGAAGCATCGGAATCTATAACTAGTGTCACAGGAATGGTTAAAACATAGACGGTAAGAAGAGTCAGTTTTTCCTTGTACTTAAGTCGGCATTGTGCCTTTTGTATTTAATTCCGATGCAATTTCTGTGACTCAACGTCAATAAGAAGGTCAGAGAGATACAGTAAACGTGAAGTGAAGCATCGGAATCTATAACTAGTGTCACATGAATGGTTCAACTCATAGACAGTAAGAAGAGTCAGTTATCTTGTACTTAAGTCGGCATTGTGCCTTTTGTATTTAATTCCGATGCTATTTCTGTGTTTCATCGTCGATAAGAAGGTCAGAGGGATACAGTAAACGGGAAGTGAAGCATCGGAATCTATAACTAGTGTCACAGGAATGGTTCAAAACATAGAGAGTAAGATAAGACAGTCTTCTTGTACTTAAGTCGGCATTGAGCCTTTTGTATTTCATTCCGATGCAATCTCTGTGTTTCATCGTCAATATAACGTCAGAGGGATACAGTAAACCTGAAGTGAAGCATCGGAATCTATAACTAGCGTCACAGGAATGGTTCAAAACATAGACAGTAAGAAGAGTCAGTTTTCTTGCACTTAAGTCGGCATCGTGCATTTTGTATATAATTCCGCCGCAATATCAGTGTTTCATCGTCAATAAGAAGGTCAGAAGGATACAGTAAACCTGTAGTGAAGCATCGGAATCTATAACTAGTGTCACAGGAATGGTTCAAAACATAGACAGTAAAAAGAGTCAGTTTTCAAGTACATAAGTCGGTATTGTGCCTTTTGTATTTAATTCCGATGCAATTTCTGTGTTTCATCGCCAATAAGAAAGTCAGAGGGAGGCAGTGAACCTGAAGTCGAGCATCCGAATCCATAACTAGTGTCACAGGAAAGGTTCAAAACATAGACAGTAAGAAGAGCCAGTCTTATTGTACCTGAGACGGCATTGTGCCTTTTGCACTTAATTCCGATGCAATTTCTGTGTTTCATCGACAATAAGGAGGTCAGAGGGATACAGTAACCCTGAAGTAAAGCATCGGAATCTGTAACTAGTGTCACAGGAATGGTTCAAAACGTAGACACTAAGAAGAGCCAGTCTTCTTGTACTTGAGTCGGAATTGTGCCTTTTGTATTTAATTCCGATGCAATTTCTGTGTTTCATCGTCAATAAGAAGGTCACAGGGATACAGTAAAGCGGAAGTGAAGCATCGGAATCTATAACTAGTGTCACAGTAATGGTTCAAAACATAGAGAGTAAGATGAGACAGTCTTCTTGTACTTAAGTCGGCATTGAGCCTTTTGTATTTCATTCCGATGCAATTTCTGTGTTTCATCGCCAATATAAGATCAGAGGGATACAGTAAACCTGAAGTGAAGCATCGGAATCTATGACTTGTGTCACAGGAATGGTACAAATCATAGACAGTAAGAAGAGTCAGTTTTCTTGTACTTTAGTCGGCATTGTACTTTTTGAATTTAATTCCGATGCAAATTCTGTGTTTCATCCTCAATAAGAAGGTCACAGGGATACAGTAAAGCTGAAGTGAAGCATCGGAATCTATAACTAGTGTCACAGGAATGGTTCAAAACAAAGACAGTAAGGAGAGTCAGTTATCTTGTAATTAAGTCTTAATTGTGCCCTTTGTATTTAATTCCGATGAAATTTCTGTGTTTCATCGTAAATAAGAAGGTCAGAGGGATACAGTAAACCTGAAGTGAAGCATCGGAATCTATAACTAGCGTCACTGGAATGGTTCAAAACATAGACAGTAACAACAGTCAGACTTCTTGTACTTGAGTCGGCATTGTGCATTTTGTATTTAATTCCGATGCAATTTCTGTGTTTCATCGACAATAAGGAGGTCAGAGAGATACAGTAAACCTGAAGTGAAGCATCGGAATTTATAACTAGTGTCAAAGGAATGGTTCAAAACATAGACAGTAAGAAGAGCCAGTCTTCTGGAACTTGAGTCGGAATTGTGCCTTTTGTATTTAATTCCGATGCAATTTCTGTGGTTCATCGTCAATAAGAAGGTCCAAGGGATACATTAATCTTGAAGGGAAGCATCGGAATCAATAATTAGTGTCACATGAATGGTTCAAAACATAGACGGTCAGAAGAGTCAGTTTTCTTGTACTTAAGTTGGCATTGTCCCTTTTGTATTTAATTCCGATGCAATTTCTGTGTTTCATCGTCAATAAGATCGTCAGAGGGTACAGTAAACCTGAAGTGAAGCATCGGAATCTATAACTAGTGTCACAGGAATGGTTCAAACATAGACAGTAAGAAGAGTCAGTTTTCTTGTACTTAAGTAGGCATTGTGCCTTTTGTATTTAATTCCGATGCAATTTCTGTGTTTCGTGGTCAATAAGAAGGTCCATGGGATACAGTAAACCTGAAGTGAAGCATCGGAATCTAAAACCGGTCTCACAGGAAAGGTTCAAAACATAGACAGTATGAAGAGCCAGCCTTCTTGTACTTGAGTCAGCATTGTGCGTTTTGTATTTAATTCCGATGCAATTTCTGTGTATCATCGTCAATAAGAAGGTCAGAGGGATACAGTAAAGCTGAAGTGAAGCATCGGAATCCATAACTAGTGTCACAGGAATGGTTCAAAACTTAGACACTAAGAAGAGTCAGTTTTCTTGTACTTATGTCGGCATTGTGCTTTTTGTATTTAATTCCGATGCACTTTCTGTGTTTCATCGTCAATAAGAAGGTCAGAGGGATACAGAAACCTGAAGTGAAGCATCGGAATCTATAACTAGTGTCACAGGAATGGTTCAAACATAGACAGTAAGAAGAGTCAGATTTCTTGTACTTAAGTCGGCATTGTGCCTTTTGTATTTAATTCCGTTGCAATTTCTGCGTTTCATAGTCAATACGAAGGTCAGAGGGATACAGTAAACCTGAGGTGAAGCATCGGAATCTATAACTAGTGTCACAGGAATGGTTCAAAACATAGACAGTAAGAAGAGTCAATTTTCGTGTACTTAAGTCTGCATTGTGCCTTTTCTATTTAATTCCGACGCAATTTCTGTGTTTCATCGTCAATAAGAAGGTCAGAGGGATACGGTAAACCTGAAGTGAAACATCGGAATCTATAACTAGTGTCACAGAAATGGTTCAAAACATAGACAGTAACAAGAGTCAGTTATCTTGTAATTAAGTCTTAATTGTGCCCTTTGTATTTAATTCCGATGAAATTTCTGTGTTTCATCGTCAATAAGAAGGTCAGAGGGATACAGTAAAGCTGAAGTGAAGCATCGGAATCTGTATCTAGTGTCACAGGAATGGTTCAAAACTTAGACAGTAAGAAGAGTCAGTTTTCTTGTACTCAAGTCGGCATTGTGCTTTTTGTATTTAATTCCGATGCACTTTCTGTGTTTCATCGTCAATAAGAAGGTCAGAGGGATACAGAAACCTGAAGTGAAGCATCGGAATCTATAACTAGTGTCACAGGAATGGTTCAAACATAGACAGTAAGAAGAGTCAGATTTCTTGTACTTAAGTCGGCATTGTGCCTTTTGTATTTAATTCCGTTGCAATTTCTGTGTTTCATAGTCAATACGAAGGTCAGAGGGATACAGTAAACCTGAGGTGAAGCATCGGAATCTATAACTAGTGTCACAGGAATGGTTCAAAACTTAGACACTAAGAAGAGTCAGTTTTCTTGTACTTATGTCGGCATTGTGCTTTTTGTATTTAATTCCGATGCACTTTCTGTGTTTCATCGTCAATAAGAAGGTCAGAGGGATACAGAAACCTGAAGTGAACCATCGGAATCTATAACTAGTGTCACAGGAATGGTTCAAACATAGACAGTAAGAAGAGTCAGATTTCTTGTACTTAAGTCGGCATTGTGCCTTTTGTATTTAATTCCGTTGCAATTTCTGTGTTTCATAGTCAATACGAAGGTCAGAGGGATACAGTAAACCTGAGGTGAAGCATCGGAATCTATAACTAGTGTCACAGGAATGGTTCAAAACATAGACAGTAAGAAGAGTCAATTTTCGTGTACTTAAGTCTGCATTGTGCCTTTTCTATTTAATTCCGACGCAATTTCTGTGTTTCATCGTCAATAAGAAGGTCAGAGGGATACGGTAAACCTGAAGTGAAACATCGGAATCTATAACTAGTGTCACAGAAATGGTTCAAAACATAGACAGTAACAAGAGTCAGTTAACTTGTAATTAAGTCTTAATTGTGCCCTTTGTATTTAATTCCGATGAAATTTCTGTGTTTCATCGTCAATAAGAAGGACAGAGGGATACAGTAAAGCTGAAGTGAAGCATCGGAATACAGATTCCTAGTGTCACAGGAATGGTTCAAAACTTAGACAGTAAGAAGAGTCAGTTTTCTTGTACTCAAGTCGGCATTGTGCTTTTTGTATTTAATTCCGATGCAATATCTGTGTTTCATCGTCAACAGGAAGGTCAGAGGGATATAGTAAACCGGAAGTGAAGCATCGGAATCTACAACTAGTGTCACAGGAATGGTTCAAAACATAGACAGTAACAAGAGTCAGTTTCCTTGAACTTAAGTCGTAATTGTGCCTTATGTATTTAATTCCGTTGAAATTACTGTGTTTCAACGTCAATAAGAAGGTCAGAGGGATACAGTAAACATTATGTGAAGCATCGGAATCTATAACTAGAGTCACAGGAATGGTTCGGAACATAGACCGTAAGAAGAGTCAGTTTTCTTGTACTTAAGTCGGCATCGTGCCTTTTGTATTTAATTCCGATGCGATTTCTGTGTTTCATCGTCAATAAGAAGGTCAGAGCGATACAGTAAACCTGAAGTGAATCATCGGAGACTATAACTAGTGTCACTTGAATGGTTTAAAACATAGACAGTAAGAAGGGTCAGTTTTCTTGTACTTAAGTTGGCATTGTGCTTTTTGTATTCAATACCGATGCAATTTCTGTGTTTCATCGTCAATAAGAAGGTCAGAGGGATACAGTTAACCTGAAGTGAAGCATCGGAATCACTATTAAGTGTCACAGGAATGGTACAAAACATAGACAGTAAGAAGAGTGAGTTTTCTTGTACTTCAGTCGGCATTGAGCTTTTTGAATTTAATTCCGATGCAAATTCTGTGTTTCATCGTCAACAAGAAGGTCACAGGGATACAGTAAAGCTGAAGTGAAGCATCGGAATCTATAACTAGTGTCATAGGAATGGTTCAAAACATAGACAGTAATGAGAGTCAGTTTTCTTGTACTTAAGTCGGCATTGTGCCGTTTGTATTTAATTCCGATGCAATTTCTGTGTTTCATCGTCAATAAGACGGACAGAGGGATACAGTAAACCTGAAGTGAAGCATCGGAATCTATAACTAGCGTCACAGGAATGGTTCAGAACATAGACAGTAAGATGAGTCAGTTTTCTTGTACTTAAGTCGGCATCGTGCCTTTTGTATATTATTCCGACGCAATATCTGTGTTTCATCGTCAATAAGAAGGTCAGAGGGATACAGTAAACCTGTAGTGAAGCATCGGAATCTATTACTAGTCTCACAGGAATGGTTCAAAACATAGACAGTGAGAAGAGTCAGTTTTCATGTACTTAAGTCGGCATTGTGCCTTTTGTATTTAATTCCGATGCAATTTCTGTGTTTCATCGTCAATAAGAAGGACAGAGGGATACAGTAAACCTGAAGTGAAAAATCGGAATCTATAACTAGTGTCACAGGAATGGTTCAAAACATAGACAATAAGAAGGGTCAGTTTTCTTGAACTTAAGTCGGCATTGTGCCTTTTGTATTTAATTCCGTTGCAATTTCTGTGATTCATCGTCAATAAGAAGGTCTGATCGATACAGTAAACCTGAGGTGAAGCATCGGAATCTTTAACTAGTGTCACAGGAATGGTTCAAAACATAGACAGTAAGGAGAGTCTGTTTTCTTGTACTTAAGTCGGCATTGTGCCTTTTATATTCAATTCCGATGCAATTTCTGTGTCTCATCGTCAATAAGACGGTCAGAGGGATACAGTAAACCTGAAGTGAAGCATCGGAATCTATAACTAGAGTCACAGGAATGGTTCGGAACATAGACCGTAAGAAGAGTCAGTTTTCTTGTACTTAAGTCGGCATCGTGCCTTTTGTATATAATTCCGACGCAATATCTGTGTTTCATCATCAACACGAAGGTCAGAGGGATACAGTAAACCTGTAGTGAAGCATCGGAATCTATAACTAGTGTCACAGGAATGGTTCAAAACATAGACAGTAAAAAGAGTCAGTTTTCAAGTACATAAGTCGGCATTGTGCCTTTTGTATTTAATTCCGATGCAATTTCTGTGTTTCATCGCCAATAAGAAAGTCAGAGGGAGGCAGTGAACCTGAAGTCGAGCATCCGAATCCATAACTAGTGTCACAGGAAAGGTTCAAAACATAGACAGTAAGAAGAGCCAGTCTTATTGTACCTGAGACGGCATTGTGCCTTTTGCACTTAATTCCGATGCAATTTCTGTGTTTCATCGACAATAAGGAGGTCAGAGGGATACAGTAACCCTGAAGTAAAGCATCGGAATCTGTAACTAGTGTCACAGGAATGGTTCAAAACATAGACACTAAGAAGAGCCAGTCTTCTTGTACTTGAGTCGGAATTGTGCCTTTTGTATTTAATTCCGATGCAATTTCTGTGTTTCATCGTCAATAAGAAGGTCACAGGGATACAGTAAAGCGGAAGTGAAGCATCGGAATCTATAAATAGTGTCACAGTAATGGTTCAAAACATAGAGAGTAAGATGAGACAGTCTTCTTGTACTTAAGTCGGCATTGAGCCTTTTGTATTTCATTCCGATGCAATTTCTGTGTTTCATCGTCAATATAAGGTCAGAGGGATACAGTAAACCTGAAGTGAAGCATCGGAATCTATGACTTGTGTCACAGGAATGGTACAAATCATAGACAGTAAGAAGAGTCAGTTTTCTTGTACTTTAGTCGGCATTGTACTTTTTGAATTTAATTCCGATGCAAATTCTGTGTTTCATCCTCAATAAGAAGGTCACAGGGATACAGTAAAGCTGAAGTGAAGCATCGGAATCTATAACTAGTGTCACAGGAATGGTTCAAAACAAAGACAGTAAGGAGAGTCAGTTATCTTGTAATTAAGTCTTAATTGTGCCCTTTGTATTTAATTCCGATGAAATTTCTGTGTTTCATCGTCAATAAGAAGGTCAGAGGGATACAGTAAACCTGAAGTGAAGCATCGGAATCTATAACTAGCGTCACTGGAATGGTTCAAAACATAGACAGTAACAACAGTCAGACTTCTTGTAGTTGAGTCGGAATTGTGCCTTTTCTATTTAATTCCGATGCAATTTCTGTGTTTCATCGTCAATAAGAAGGTCTGAGGGATACGGTAAACCTGAAGTGAAGCATCGAAATCTATAACTAGTGTCACAGGACTGGTTCAAAACACAGACAGTAAGAAGAGTCAGTTTTCTTGTACTTAAGTCGGCATTGTGCTTTTTGAATTTAATTCCGATGCAAATTCTGTGTTTCGCTGTCAATACTAAGGTCCAAGGGATACAGTAAACCTTAAGTGAAGCATCGGAATCTATAACACGTGTCACAGGAATGGTTCATAACTTAGACAGTAAGAAGAGTCAGTTTTCTTGCACTTAAGTAGGCATTGAGCCTTTTGTATTTAATTCCGATGCGATTTCTGTGTTTCATCGTCAATAAGAAGGTCAGAGGGATACAATAAACCTGAAGTGAAGCATCGGAATCCATAACTTGTGTCACAGGAATGGTTCAAAGCATAGACTGTAAGAAGAATCAGTTTTCTTGTACTTAAGTCGGCATTGTTCCATTTGTATTTAACTCCGATGCAATTTCTGTGTTTCATCATCAATATGAAGGTCAGAGGGATACAGTAAACCTTAAGTGAAGCATCGGAATCTATAACTTGTGTCACAGGAATGGTACAAAACATAGACAGTAAGAAGAGTCAGTTTTCTTGTACTTTAGTCGGCATTGTGCTTTTTGAATTTAATTCCGATGCAAATTCTGTGTTTCATCGTCAGTAAGAAGGTCACAGGGATACAGTAAAGCTGAAGTGAAGCATCGGAATCTATAACTAGTGTCACAGGAATGGTTCAAATCAAAGACAGTAAGGAGAGTCAGTTTTCTTGTACTTAAGTCGGCACTGTGCCTTTTGTATTTAATTACTATGCAATTTCTGTGTTTCATCGTCAATAAGAAGGTCAGAGGGATACAGTAAACATGTAGTGAAGCATCGGAATCTATAACTAGTGTCACAGGAATGGTTGAAATCATAGACAGTAAGAAGAGTCAATTTTCGTGTACTTAAGTCGGCATTGTGCCTTTTCTATTTAATTCCGATGCAATTTCTGTGTTTCATCGTCAATAAGAAGGTCAGAGGGATACGGTAAACCTGAAGTGAAACATCGGAATCTATAACTAGTGTCACAGGAGTGGTTCAAAACATAGAGAGTAACAAGAGACAGTTATCTTGTACTTAAGTCTTAATTGTGCCCTTTGTATTTAATTCCGATAAAATTTCTGTATTTCATCTTCAATAAGAAGGTCAGAGGGATACAGTAAACCTGAAGTGAAGCATCGGAATCTATAACTAGTGTCACAGGAATGGTTCAAAGCATAGACAGTAAGAAGAGTCAGTTTTCTTGTACTTAAGTCGGCATTGTGCCTTTTGTATTTAATTCCGATGCAATTTCTGTGTTTCCTCGTCAATAAGATGGGCAGATGGATACAGTAAACCTGAAGTGAAGCATCGGAATCTATAACTAGTGTCACAGGAATGGTTAAAACATAGACGGTAAGAAGAGTCAGTTTTTCCTTGTACTTAAGTCGGCATTGTGCCTTTTGTATTTAATTCCGATGCAATTTCTGTGACTCAACGTCAATAAGAAGGTCAGAGAGATACAGTAAACGTGAAGTGAAGCATCGGAATCTATAACTAGTGTCACATGAATGGTTCAACTCATAGACAGTAAGAAGAGTCAGTTATCTTGTACTTAAGTCGGCATTGTGCCTTTTGTATTTAATTCCGATGCTATTTCTGTGTTTCATCGTCGATAAGAAGGTCAGAGGGATACAGTAAACGGGAAGTGAAGCATCGGAATCTATAACTAGTGTCACAGGAATGGTTCAAAACATAGAGAGTAAGATAAGACAGTCTTCTTGTACTTAAGTCGGCATTGAGCCTTTTGTATTTCATTCCGATGCAATCTCTGTGTTTCATCGTCAATATAACGTCAGAGGGATACAGTAAACCTGAAGTGAAGCATCGGAATCTATAAGTAGCGTCACAGGAATGGTTCAAAACATAGACAGTAAGAAGAGTCAGTTTTCTTGCACTTAAGTCGGCATCGTGCATTTTGTATATAATTCCGCCGCAATATCAGTGTTTCATCGTCAATAAGAAGGTCAGAAGGATACAGTAAACCTGTAGTGAAGCATCGGAATCTATAACTAGTGTCACAGGAATGGTTCAAAACATAGACAGTAAAAAGAGTCAGTTTTCAAGTACATAAGTCGGTATTGTGCCTTTTGTATTTAATTCCGATGCAATTTCTGTGTTTCATCGCCAATAAGAAAGTCAGAGGGAGGCAGTGAACCTGAAGTCGAGCATCCGAATCCATAACTAGTGTCACAGGAAAGGTTCAAAACATAGACAGTAAGAAGAGCCAGTCTTATTGTACCTGAGACGGCATTGTGCCTTTTGCACTTAATTCCGATGCAATTTCTGTGTTTCATCGACAATAAGGAGGTCAGAGGGATACAGTAACCCTGAAGTAAAGCATCGGAATCTGTAACTAGTGTCACAGGAATGGTTCAAAACATAGACACTAAGAAGAGCCAGTCTTCTTGTACTTGAGTCGGAATTGTGCCTTTTGTATTTAATTCCGATGCAATTTCTGTGTTTCATCGTCAATAAGAAGGTCACAGGGATACAGTAAAGCGGAAGTGAAGCATCGGAATCTATAACTAGTGTCACAGTAATGGTTCAAAACATAGAGAGTAAGATGAGACAGTCTTCTTGTACTTAAGTCGGCATTGAGCCTTTTGTATTTCATTCCGATGCAATTTCTGTGTTTTATCGTCAATATAAGGTCAGAGGGATACAGTAAACCTGAAGTGAAGCATCGGAATCTATGACTTGTGTCACAGGAATGGTACAAATCATAGACAGTAAGAAGAGTCAGTTTTCTTGTACTTTAGTCGGCATTGTAGTTTTTGAATTTAATTCCGATGCAAATTCTGTGTTTCATCCTCAATAAGAAGGTCACAGGGATACAGTAAAGCTGAAGTGAAGCATCGGAATCTATAACTAGTGTCACAGGAATGGTTCAAAACAAAGACAGTAAGGAGAGTCAGTTATCTTGTAATTAAGTCTTAATTGTGCCCTTTGTATTTAATTCCGATGAAATTTCTGTGTTTCATCGTCAATAAGAAGGTCAGAGGGATACAGTAAACCTGAAGTGAAGCATCGGAATCTATAACTAGCGTCACTGGAATGGTTCAAAACATAGACAGTAACAACAGTCAGACTTCTTGTACTTGAGTCGGCATTGTGCATTTTGTATTTAATTCCGATGCAATTTCTGTGTTTCATCGACAATAAGGAGGTCAGAGAGATACAGTAAACCTGAAGTGAAGCATCGGAATTTATAACTAGTGTCAAAGGAATGGTTCAAAACATAGACAGTAAGAAGAGCCAGTCTTCTGGAACTTGAGTCGGAATTGTGCCTTTTGTATTTAATTCCGATGCAATTTCTGTGGTTCATCGTCAATAAGAAGGTCCAAGGGATACATTAATCCTGAAGGGAAGCATCGGAATCAATAATTAGTGTCACATGAATGGTTCAAAACATAGACGGTCAGAAGAGTCAGTTTTCTTGTACTTAAGTTGGCATTGTCCCTTTTGTATTTAATTCCGATGCAATTTCTGTGTTTCATCGTCAATAAGATCGTCAGAGGGTACAGTAAACCTGAAGTGAAGCATCGGAATCTATAACTAGTGTCACAGGAATGGTTCAAACATAGACAGTAAGAAGAGTCAGTTTTCTTGTACTTAAGTAGGCATTGTGCCTTTTGTATTTAATTCCGATGCAATTTCTGTGTTTCGTGGTAGATAAGAAGGTCCATGGGATACAGTAAACCTGAAGTGAAGCATCGGAATCTAAAACCGGTCTCACAGGAAAGGTTCAAAACATAGACAGTATGAAGAGCCAGCCTTCTTGTACTTGAGTCAGCATTGTGCGTTTTGTATTTAATTCCGATGCAATTTCTGTGTATCATCGTCAATAAGAAGGTCAGAGGGATACAGTAAAGCTGAAGTGAAGCATCGGAATCCATAACTAGTGTCACAGGAATGGTTCAAAACTTAGACACTAAGAAGAGTCAGTTTTCTTGTACTTATGTCGGCATTGTGCTTTTTGTATTTAATTCCGATGCACTTTCTGTGTTTCATCGTCAATAAGAAGGTCAGAGGGATACAGAAACCTGAAGTGAAGCATCGGAATCTATAACTAGTGTCACAGGAATGGTTCAAACATAGACAGTAAGAAGAGTCAGATTTCTTGTACTTAAGTCGGCATTGTGCCTTTTGTATTTAATTCCGTTGCAATTTCTGCGTTTCATAGTCAATACGAAGGTCACAGGGATACAGTAAACCTGAGGTGGAGCATCGGAATCTATAACTAGTGTCACAGGAATGGTTCAAAACATAGACAGTAAGAAGAGTCAATTTTCGTGTACTTAAGTCTGCATTGTGCCTTTTCTATTTAATTCCGACGCAATTTCTGTGTTTCATCGTCAATAAGAAGGTCAGAGGGATACGGTAAACCTGAAGTGAAACATCGGAATCTATAACTAGTGTCACAGAAATGGTTCAAAACATAGACAGTAACAAGAGTCAGTTATCTTGTAATTAAGTCTTAATTGTGCCCTTTGTATTTAATTCCGATGAAATTTCTGTGTTTCATCGTCAATAAGAAGGTCAGAGGGATACAGTAAAGCTGAAGTGAAGCATCGGAATCTGTATCTAGTGTCACAGGAATGGTTCAAAACTTAGACAGTAAGAAGAGTCAGTTTTCTTGTACTCAAGTCGGCATTGTGCTTTTTGTATTTAATTCCGATGCACTTTCTGTGTTTCATCGTCAATAAGAAGGTCAGAGGGATACAGAAACCTGAAGTGAAGCATCGGAATCTATAACTAGTGTCACAGGAATGGTTCAAACATAGACAGTAAGAAGAGTCAGATTTCTTGTACTTAAGTCGGCATTGTGCCTTTTGTATTTAATTCCGTTGCAATTTCTGTGTTTCATAGTCAATACGAAGGTCAGAGGGATACAGTAAACCTGAGGTGAAGCATCGGAATCTATAACTAGTGTCACAGGAATGGTTCAAAACTTAGACACTAAGAAGAGTCAGTTTTCTTGTACTTATGTCGGCATTGTGCTTTTTGTATTTAATTCCGATGCACTTTCTGTGTTTCATCGTCAATAAGAAGGTCAGAGGGATACAGAAACCTGAAGTGAAGCATCGGAATCTATAACTAGTGTCACAGGAATGGTTCAAACATAGACAGTAAGAAGAGTCAGATTTCTTGTACTTAAGTCGGCATTGTGCCTTTTGTATTTAATTCCGTTGCAATTTCTGTGTTTCATAGTCAATACGAAGGTCAGAGGGATACAGTAAACCTGAGGTAAAGCATCGGAATCTATAACTAGTGTCACAGGAATGGTTCAAAACATAGACAGTAAGAAGAGTCAATTTTCGTGTACTTAAGTCTGCATTGTGCCTTTTCTATTTAATTCCGACGCAATTTCTGTGTTTCATCGTCAATAAGAAGGTCAGAGGGATACGGTAAACCTGAAGTGAAACATCGGAATCTATAACTAGTGTCACAGAAATGGTTCAAAACATAGACGGTAACAAGAGTCAGTTATCTTGTAATTAAGTCTTCATTGTGCCCTTTGTATTTAATTCCGATGAAATTTCTGTGTTTCATCGTCAATAAGAAGGTCAGAGGGATACAGTAAAGCTGAAGTGAAGCATCGGAATCTGTATCTAGTGTCACAGGAATGGTTCAAAACTTAGACAGTAAGAAGAGTCAGTTTTCTTGTACTCAAGTCGGCATTGTGCTTTTTGTATTTAATTCCGATGCAATATCTGTGTTTCATCGTCAACAGGAAGGTCAGAGGGATATAGTAAACCGGAAGTGAAGCATCGGAATCTACAACTAGTGTCACACTAATGGTTCAAAACATAGACAGTAACAAGAGTCAGTTTTCTTGAACTTAAGTCGTAATTGTGCCTTATGTATTTAATTCCTTTGAAATTACTGTGTTTCAACGTCAATAAGAAGGTCAGAGGGATACAGTAAACATTATGTGAAGCATCGGAATCTATAACTAGTGTCACTGGAATGGTTCAAAACATAGACAGTAAGAAGAGACAGTTTTCTTGTACTTAAGTCGGCACTGTGCCATTTGTATTTAATTCCGATGCAATTTCTGTGTTTCCTCGTCAATAAGAAGGACAGAGGGATACAGTAAACCTGAAGTGAAAAATCGGAATCTATAACTAGTGTCACAGGAATGGTTAAAACATAGACAGTAAAAAGAGTCAGTTTTCTTGTATTTAAGTCGGCATTGTGCCTTTTGTATTTAATTCCGATGCGATTTCTGTGTTTCATCGTCAATAAGAAGGTCAGAGCGATACAGTAAACCTGAAGTGAATCATCGGAGTCTATAACTAGTGTCACTTGAATGGTTTAAAACATAGACAGTAAGAAGGGTCAGTTTTCTTGTACTTAAGTTGGCATTGTGCTTTTTGTATTCAATACCGATGCAATTTCTGTGTTTCATCGTCAATAAGAAGGTCAGAGGGATACAGTTAACCTGAAGTGAAGCATCGGAATCACTATTAAGTGTCACAGGAATGGTACAAAACATAGACAGTAAGAAGAGTGAGTTTTCTTGTACTTCAGTCGGCATTGAGCTTTTTGAATTTAATTCCGATGCAAATTCTGTGTTTCATCGTCAACAAAAGGTCACAGGGATACAGTAAAGCTGAAGTGAAGCATCGGAATCTATAACTAGTGTCACAGGAATGGTTCAAAACATAGACAGTAATGAGAGTCAGTTTTCTTGTACTTAAGTCGGCATTGTGCCGTTTGTATTTAATTCCGATGCAATTTCTGTGTTTCATCGTCAATAAGACGGACAGAGGGATACAGTAAACCTGAAGTGAAGCATCGGAATCTATAACTAGCGTCACAGGAATGGTTCAGAACATAGACAGTAAGATGAGTCAGTTTTCTTGTACTTAAGTCGGCATCGTGCCTTTTGTATATTATTCCGACGCAATATCTGTGTTTCATCGTCAATAAGAAGGTCAGAGGGATACAGTAAACCTGTAGTGAAGCATCGGAATCTATTACTAGTCTCACAGGAATGGTTCAAAACATAGACAGTGAGAAGAGTCAGTTTTCATGTACTTAAGTCGGCATTGTGCCTTTTGTATTTAATTCCGATGCAATTTCTGTGTTTCATCGTCAATAAGAAGGACAGAGGGATACAGTAAACCTGAAGTGAAAAATCGGAATCTATAACTAGTGTCACAGGAATGGTTCAAAACATAGACAATAAGAAGGGTCAGTTTTCTTGAACTTAAGTCGGCATTGTGCCTTTTGTATTTAATTCCGTTGCAATTTCTGTGATTCATCGTCAATAAGAAGGTCTGATCGATACAGTAAACCTGAGGTGAAGCATCGGAATCTTTAAACTAGTGTCACAGGAATGGTTCAAAACATAGACAGTAAGGAGAGTCTGTTTTCTTGTACTTAAGTCGGCATTGTGCCTTTTATATTCAATTCCGATGCAATTTCTGTGTCTCATCGTCAATAAGACGGTCAGAGGGATACAGTAAACCTGAAGTGAAGCATCGGAATCTATAACTAGAGTCACAGGAATGGTTCGGAACATAGACCGTAAGAAGAGTCAGTTTTCTTGTACTTAAGTCGGCATCGTGCCTTTTGTATATAATTCCGACGCAATATCTGTGTTTCATCATCAACACGAAGGTCAGAGGGATACAGTAAACCTGTAGTGAAGCATCGGAATCTATAACTAGTGTCACAGGAATGGTTCAAAACATAGACAGTAAAAAGAGTCAGTTTTCAAGTACATAAGTCGGCATTGTGCCTTTTGTATTTAATTCCGATGCAATTTCTGTGTTTCATCGCCAATAAGAAAGTCAGAGGGAGGCAGTGAACCTGAAGTCGAGCATCCGAATCCATAACTAGTGTCACAGGAAAGGTTCAAAACATAGACAGTAAGAAGAGCCAGTCTTATTGTACCTGAGACGGCATTGTGCCTTTTGCACTTAATTCCGATGCAATTTCTGTGTTTCATCGACAATAAGGAGGTCAGAGGGATACAGTAACCCTGAAGTAAAGCATCGGAATCTGTAACTAGTGTCACAGGAATGGTTCAAAACATAGACACTAAGAAGAGCCAGTCTTCTTGTACTTGAGTCGGAATTGTGCCTTTTGTATTTAATTCCGATGCAATTTCTGTGTTTCATCGTCAATAAGAAGGTCACAGGGATACAGTAAAGCGGAAGTGAAGCATCGGAATCTATAACTAGTGTCACAGTAATGGTTCAAAACATAGAGAGTAAGATGAGACAGTCTTCTTGTACTTAAGTCGGCATTGAGCCTTTTGTATTTCATTCCGATGCAATTTCTGTGTTTCATCGTCGATATAAGGTCAGAGGGATACAGTAAACCTGAAGTGAAGCATCGGAATCTATGACTTGTGTCACAGGAGTGGTACAAATCATAGACAGTAAGAAGAGTCAGTTTTCTTGTACTTTAGTCGGCATTGTACTTTTTGAATTTAATTCCGATGCAAATTCTGTGTTTCATCCTCAATAAGAAGGTCACAGGGATACAGTAAAGCTGAAGTGAAGCATCGGAATCTATAACTAGTGTCACAGGAATGGTTCAAAACAAAGACAGTAAGGAGAGTCAGTTATCTTGTAATTAAGTCTTAATTGTGCCCTTTGTATTTAATTCCGATGAAATTTCTGTGTTTCATCGTCAATAAGAAGGTCAGAGGGATACAGTAAACCTGAAGTGAAGCATCGGAATCTATAACTAGCGTCACTGGAATGGTTCAAAACATAGACAGTAACAACAGTCAGACTTCTTGTACTTGAGTCGGCATTGTGCCTTTTGTATTTAATTCCGATGCAATTTCTGTGTTTCATCGACAATAAGGAGGTCAGAGAGATACAGTAAACCTGAAGTGAAGCATCGGAATTTATAACTAGTGTCAAAGGAATGGTTCAAAACATAGACAGTAAGAAGAGCCAGTCTTCTGGAACTTGAGTCGGAATTGTGCCTTTTGTATTTAATTCCGATGCAATTTCTGTGGTTCATCGTCAATAAGAAGGTCCAAGGGATACATTAATCCTGAAGGGAATCATCGGAGTCTATAACTAGTGTCACTTGAATGGTTTAAAACATAGACAGTAAGAAGGGTCAGTTTTCTTGTACTTAAGTTGGCATTGTCCCTTTTGTATTTAATTCCGATGCAATTTCTGTGTTTCATCGTCAATAAGATCGTCAGAGGGTACAGTAAACCTGAAGTGAAGCATCGGAATCTATAACTAGTGTCACAGGAATGGTTCAAAACATAGACAGTAAGAAGAGTCAGTTTTCTTGTACTTAAGTAGGCATTGTGCCTTTTGTATTTAATTCCGATGCAATTTCTGTGTTTCGTGGTCAATAAGAAGGTCCATGGGATACAGTAAACCTGAAGTGAAGCATCGGAATCTAAAACCGGTCTCACAGGAAAGGTTCAAAACATAGACAGTATGAAGAGCCAGCCTTCTTGTACTTGAGTCAGCATTGTGCGTTTTGTATTTAATTCCGATGCAATTTCTGTGTATCATCGTCAATAAGAAGGTCAGAGGGATACAGTAAAGCTGAAGTGAAGCATCGGAATCCATAACTAGTGTCACAGGAATGGTTCAAATCTTAGACACTAAGAAGAGTCAGTTTTCTTGTACTTATGTCGGCATTGTGCTTTTTGTATTTAATTCCGATGCACTTTCTGTGTTTCATCGTCAATAAGAAGGTCAGAGGGATACAGTAAACCTGAAGTGAAGCATCGGAATCTAAAACCGGTCTCACAGGAAAGGTTCAAAACATAGACAGTATGAAGAGCCAGCCTTCTTGTACTTGAGTCAGCATTGTGCGTTTTGTATTTAATTCCGATGCAATTTCTGTGTATCATCGTCAATAAGAAGGTCAGAGGGATACAGTAAAGCTGAAGTGAAGCATCGGAATCCATAACTAGTGTCACAGGAATGGTTCAAATCTTAGACACTAAGAAGAGTCAGTTTTCTTGTACTTATGTCGGCATTGTGCTTTTTGTATTTAATTCCGATGCACTTTCTGTGTTTCATCGTCAATAAGAAGGTCAGAGGGATACAGAAACCTGAAGTGAAGCATCGGAATCTATAACTAGTGTCACAGGAATGGTTCAAACATAGACAGTAAGAAGAGTCAGATTTCTTGTACTTAAGTAGGCATTGTGCCTTTTGTATTTAATTCCGTTGCAATTTCTGTGTTTCATAGTCAATACGAAGGTCAGAGGGATACAGTAAACCTGAGGTGAAGCATCGGAATCTATAACTAGTGTCACAGGAATGGTTCAAAATCATAGACAGTAAGAAGAGTCAATTTTCGTGTACTTAAGTCTGCATTGTGCCTTTTCTATTTAATTCCGACGCAATTTCTGTGTTTCATCGTCAATAAGAAGGTCAGAGGGATACGGTAAACCTGAAGTAAAACATCGGAATCTATAACTAGTGTCACAGAAATGGTTCAAAACATAGACAGTAACAAGAGTCAGTTATCTTGTAATTAAGTCTTAATTGTGCCCTTTGTATTTATTTCCGATGAAATTTCTGTGTTTCATCGTCAATAAGAAGGTCAGAGGGATACAGTAAAGCTGAAGTGAAGCATCGGAATCTGTATCTAGTGTCACAGGAATGGTTCAAAACTTAGACAGTAAGAAGAGTCAGTTTTCTTGTACTCAAGTCGGCATTGTGCTTTTTGTATTTAATTCCGATGCAATATCTGTGTTTCATCGTCAACAGGAAGGTCAGAGGGATATAGTAAACCGGAAGTGAAGCATCGGAATCTACAACTAGTGTCACAGGAATGGTTCAAAACATAGACAGTAACAAGAGTCAGTTTTCTTGAACTTAAGTCGTAATTGTGCGTTATGTATTTAATTCCGTTGAAATTACTGTGTTTCAACGTCAATAAGAAGGTCAGAGGGATACAGTAAACATTATGTGAAGCATCGGAATCTATAACTAGTGTCACTGGAATGGTTCAAAACATAGACAGTAAGAAGAGACAGTTTTCTTGTACTTAAGTCGGCACTGTGCCATTTGTATTTAATTCCGATGCAATTTCTGTGTTTCCTCGTCAATAAGAAGGACAGAGGGATACAGTAAACCTGAAGTGAAAAATCGGAATCTATAACTAGTGTCACAGGAATGGTTAAAACATAGACAGTAAAAAGAGTCAGTTTTCTTGTATTTAAGTCGGCATTGTGCCTTTTGTATTTAATTCCGATGCGATTTCTGTGTTTCATCGTCAATAAGAAGGTCAGAGCGATACAGTAAACCTGAAGTGAATCATCGGAGTCTATAACTAGTGTCACTTGAATGGTTTAAAACATAGACAGTAAGAAGGGTCAGTTTTCTTGTACTTAAGTTGGCATTGTGCTTTTTGTATTCAATACCGATGCAATTTCTGTGTTTCATCGTCAATAAGAAGGTCAGAGGGATAAAGTTAACCTGAAGTGAAGCATCGGAATCACTATTAAGTGTCACAGGAATGGTACAAAACATAGACAGTAAGAAGAGTGAGTTTTCTTGTACGTCAGTCGGCATTGAGCTTTTTGAATTTAATTCCGATGCAAATTCTGTGTTTCATCGTCAACAAGAAGGTCACAGGGATACAGTAAAGCTGAAGTGAAGCATCGGAATCTATAACTAGTGTCACAGGAATGGTTCAAAACATAGACAGTAATGAGAGTCAGTTTTCTTGTACTTAAGTCGGCATTGTGCCGTTTGTATTTAATTCCGATGCAATTTCTGTGTTTCATCGTCAATAAGACGGTCAGAGGGATACAGTAAACTTGAAGTGAAGCATCGGAATCTATAACTAGCGTCACAGGAATGGTTCAGAACATAGACAGTAAGATGAGTCAGTTTTCTTGTACTTAAGTCGGCATCGTGCCTTTTGTATATTATTCCGACGCAATATCTGTGTTTCATCGTCAATAAGAAGGTCAGAGGGATACAGTAAACCTGTAGTGAAGCATCGGAATCTATTACTAGTCTCTCAGGAATGGTTCAAAACATAGACAGTGAGAAGAGTCAGCTTTCATGTACTTAAGTCGGCATTGTGCCTTTTGTATTTAATTCCGATGCAATTTCTGTGTTTCATCGTCAATAAGAAGGACAGAGGGATACAGTAAACCTGAAGTGAAAAATCGGAATCTATAACTAGTGTCACAGGAATGGTTCAAAACATAGACAATAAGAAGGGTCAGTTTTCTTGAACTTAAGTCGGCATTGTGCCTTTTGTATTTAATTCCGTTGCAATTTCTGTGATTCATCGTCAATAAGAAGGTCTGATCGATACAGTAAACCTGAGGTGAAGCATCGGAATCTTTAACTAGTGTCACAGGAATGGTTCAAAACATAGACAGTAAGGAGAGTCTGTTTTCTTGTACTTAAGTCAGCATTGTGCCTTTTATATTCAATTCCGATGCAATTTCTGTGTCTCATCGTCAATAAGACGGTCAGAGGGATACAGTAAACCTGAAGTGAAGCATCGGAATCTATAACTAGAGTCACAGGAATGGTTCAGAACATAGACCGTAAGAAGAGTCAGTTTTCTTGTACTTAAGTCGGCATCGTGCCTTTTTGTATATAATTCCGACGCAATATCTGTGTTTCATCATCAACACGAAGGTCAGAGGGATACAGTAAACCTGTAGTGAAGCATCGGAATCTATAACTAGTCTCACAGGAATGGTTCAAAACATAGACAGTAAGAAGACTCAGTTTTCTTGAACTTATGTAGGCATTGTGCCTTTTCTATTTAATACCGGTGCAATTTCTGTGTTTCATCGTCAATAAGAAGGTCAGAGGGATACAGTAGACCTGAAGTGAAGAATCGGCAACTATAACTAGTGTCACAAGAATGGTTCAAAACATAGACAGTACGAAGTGTCAGCTTCCTTGTACTTAAGTCGGCATTCTGCCTTTTGTATTTAATTCCGACGCAATATCTGTGTTTCATCGTCAATAAGACGGTCAGAGGGATACAGTAAAACTGAAGTGAAGCATCGGTATCTATAACTTGTGTCACAGGAATGGTTCAAAGCATAGACTGTAAAGAAGAGTCAGTTATCTTGTACTTAAGTCGGCATTGTGCATTTTGTATTTAATTCCGATGCAGATTCTGTGTTTCATCGTCAATAAGAAGGTCAGAGGGATACAGTAAAAATGAAGTGAAGCATCGGAATCTATAACTAGTGTCACATGAATGGCTCAACACATAGACAGTAAGAAGAGTCAGTTATCTTGTACTTAAGTCGGCATTGTGCCTTTTGTATTTAATTCCGATGCTATTTCTGTGTTTCATCGTCAATAAGAAGGTCAGAGGGATACAGGAAACCGGAAGTGAAGCATCGGAATCTATAACTAGTGTCACAGGAATGGTTCAAAACAGAAACAGTAACAAGAGTCAGTTTTCTTGTACTAAAGTCGGAATTGTGCCTTATGTATTTAATTTCGATGAAATTTCTGTCTTTCATCGTCAATACGAAGGTCAGAGGGATACGGTAAACCTGAAGTGAAGCATCGGAATCTATAACTAGTGTCACAGGAGTGGTTAAAACATAGACAGTAAGAAGAGACAGTTATCTTGTACTTAAGTCGGCATTGTGCCTTTTGTATTTAATTCCGTTGCAATTTCTGTGTTTCATCGTCAATAAGAAGGTCAGAGGGATACAGTAAACCTGAGGTGAAGCATCGGAATCTTTAACTAGTGTCACAGGAATGGTTCAAAACATAGACAGTAACAAGAGTTAGTTTTGGTGTAGATATGTAGGCATTGTGCCTTTTCTATTTAATTCCGATGCAATTTCTGTGTTTCATCGTCAATAAGAAGGTCTGAGGGATACAATAAACCTGAAGTGAAGCATCGGAATCCATAACGTGTGTCACAGGAATGGTTCAAAGCATAGACTGTAAGAAGAATCAGTTTTCTTGTACTTAAGTCGGCATTGTTCCATTTGTATTTAACTCCGATGCAATTTCTGTGTTTCATCATCAATATGAAGGTCAGAGGGATACAGTAAACCAGAAGTGAAGCATCGGAATATATAAGTAGTGTCACATGAGTGGTTCAACACATAGACAGTAAGAAGAGTCAGTTATCATGTACTTAAGTCGGCATTGTGCCTTTTGTATTTAATTCCGAAGCTATTTCTGTGTTTCATCGTAAATAAGAAGGTCAGAGGGATACAGTAAACCAGAAGTGAAGCATCGGAATCTATAACTAGTGTCACAGGACTGGTTCAAAACACAGACAGTAAGAAGAATCAGTTTTCTTGTACTTAAGTCGGCATTGTGCTTTTTGAATTTAATTCCGATGCAAATTCTGTGTTTCGCCGTCAATAAGAAGGTCCAAGGGATACAGTAAACCTTAAGTGAAGCATCGGAATCTATAACTTGTGTCACAGGAATGGTACAAAACATAGACAGTAAGAAGAGTCAGTTTTCTTGTACTTTAGTCGGCATTGTGCTTTTTGAATTTAATTCCGATGCAAATTCTGTGTTTCATCGTCAGTAAGAAGGTCACAGGGATACAGTAAAGCTGAAGTGAAGCATCGGAATCTATAACTAGTGTCACAGGAATGGTTCAAATCAAAGACAGTAAGGAGAGTCAGTTTTCTTGTACTTAAGTCGGCACTGTGCCTTTTGTATTTAATTACTATGCAATTTCTGTGTTTCATCGTCAATAAGAAGGTCAGAGGGATACAGTAAACCTGTAGTGAAGCATCGGAATCTATAACTAGTGTCACAGGAATGGTTGAAATCATAGACAGTAAGAAGAGTCAATTTTCGTGTACTTAAGTCGGCATTGTGCCTTTTCTATTTAATTCCGATGCAATTTCTGTGTTTCATCGTCAATAAGAAGGTCAGAGGGATACGGTAAACCTGAAGTGAAACATCGGAATCTATAACTAGTGTCACAGGAGTGGTTCAAAACATAGACAGTAACAAGAGACAGTTATCTTGTACTTAAGTCTTAATTGTGCCCTTTGTATTTAATTCCGATGAAATTTCTGTGTTTCATCTTCAATAAGAAGGTCAGAGGGATACAGTAAAACTGAAGTGAAGCATCGGAATCTATAACTAGTGTCACAGGAATGGATCAAAACATAGACAGTAAGAAGAGTCAGTTTTCTTGTACTTAAGTCGGCATTGTGCCTTTTGTATTTGATTGCGATGCAATTTCTGTGTTTCCTCGTCAATAAGATGGGCAGATGGATACAGTAAACCTGAAGTGAAGCATCGGAATCTATAACTAGTGTCACAGGAATGGTTAAAACATAGACGGTAAGAAGAGTCAGTTTTTCCTTGTACTTAAGTCGGCATTGTGCGTTTTGTATTTAATTCCGATGCAATTTCTGTGACTCAACGTCAATAAGAAGGTCAGAGAGATACAGTAAACGTGAAGTGAAGCATCGGAATCTATAACTAGTGTCACATGAATGGTTCAACTCATAGACAGTAAGAAGAGTCAGTTATCTTGTACTTAAGTCGGCATTGTGCCTTTTGTATTTAATTCCGATGCTATTTCTGTGTTTCATCGTCAATAAGAAGGTCAGAGGGATACAGTAAACCGGAAGTGAAGCATCGGAATCTATAACTAGTGTCACAGGAATGGTTCAAAACATAGAGAGTAAGATAAGACAGTCTTCTTGTACTTAAGTCGGCATTGAGCCTTTTGTATTTCATTCCGATGCAATCTCTGTGTTTCATCGTCAATATAACGTCAGAGGGATACAGTAAACCTGAAGTGAAGCATCGGAATCTATAACTAGCGTCACAGGAATGGTTCAAAACATAGACAGTAAGAAGAGTCAGTTTTCTTGCACTTAAGTCGGCATCGTGCATTTTGTATATAATTCCGCCGCAATATCAGTGTTTCATCGTCAATAAGAAGGTCAGAAGGATACAGTAAACCTGTAGTGAAGCATCGGAATCTATAACTAGTGTCACAGGAATGGTTCAAAACATAGACAGTAAAAAGAGTCAGTTTTCAAGTACATAAGTCGGCATTGTGCCTTTTGTATTTAATTCCGATGCAATTTCTGTGTTTCATCGCCAATAAGAAAGTCAGAGGGAGGCAGTGAACCTGAAGTCGAGCATCCGAATCCATAACTAGTGTCACAGGAAAGGTTCAAAACATAGACAGTAAGAAGAGCCAGTCTTATTGTACCTGAGACGGGATTGTGCCTTTTGTATTTAATTCCGATGCAATTTCTGTGTTTCATCGACAATAAGGAGGTCAGAGGGATACAGTAACCCTGAAGTAAAGCATCGGAATCTGTAACTAGTGTCACAGGAATGGTTCAAAACATAGACACTAAGAAGAGCCAGTCTTCTTGTACTTGAGTCGGAATTGTGCCTTTTGTATTTAATTCCGATGCAATTTCTGTGTTTCATCGTCAATAAGAAGGTCACAGGGATACAGTAAAGGGGAAGTGAAGCATCGGAATCTATAACTAGTGTCACAGTAATGGTTCAAAACATAGAGAGTAAGATGAGACAGTCTTCTTGTACTTAAGTCGGCATTGAGCCTTTTGTATTTCATTCCGATGCAGTTTCTGTGTTTCATCGTCAATATAAGGTCAGAGGGATACAGTAAACCTGAAGTGAAGCATCGTAATCTATGACTTGTGTCACAGGAATGGTACAAATCATAGACAGTAAGAAGAGTCAGTTTTCTTGTACTTTAGTCGGCATTGTACTTTTTGAATTTAATTCCGATGCAAATTCTGTGTTTCATCCTCAATAAGAAGGTCACAGGGATACAGTAAAGCTGAAGTGAAGCATCGGAATCTATAACTAGTGTCACAGGAATGGTTCAAAACAAAGACAGTAAGGAGAGCCAGTCTTCTTGTACTTGAGTCGGCATTGTGCCTTTTGTATTTAATTCCTATGCAATTTCTGTGTTTCATCGTCAATAAGAAGGTCAGAGGGATACTGTAAACCTGAAGTGAAGCATCGGAATCTATAACTAGCGTCACTGGAATGGTTCAAAACATAGACAGTAACAACAGTCAGACTTCTTGTACTTGAGTCGGATTTGTGCCTTTTGTATTTAATTCCGATGCAATTTCTGTGTTTCATCGACAATAAGGAGGTCAGAGAGATACAGTAAACCTGAAGTGAAGCATCGGAATTTATAACTAGTGTCAAAGGAATGGTTCAAAACATAGACAGTAAGAAGAGCCAGTCTTCTGGAACTTGAGTCGGAATTGTGCTTTTTGTATTTAATTCCGATGCAATTTCTGTGGTTCATCGTCAATAAGAAGGTCCAAGGGATACATTAATCCTGAAGGGAAGCATCGGAATCTATAATTAGTGTCACATGAATGGTTCAAAACATAGACGGTCAGAAGAGTCAGTTTTCTTGTACTTAAGTTGGCATTGTCCCTTTTGTATTTAATTCCGATGCAATTTCTGTGTTTCATCGTCAATAAGATCGTTAGAGGGTACAGTAAACCTGAAGTGAAGCATCGGAATCTATAACTAGTGTCACAGGAATGGTTCAAAACATAGACAGTAAGAAGAGTCAGTTTTCTTGTACTTAAGTAGGCATTGTGCCTTTTGTATTTAATTCCGATGCAATTTCTGTGTTTTGTGGTCAATAAGAAGGTCCATGGGATACAGTAAACCTGAAGTGAAGCATCGGAATCTAAAACCGGTCTCACAGGAAAGGTTCAAAACATAGACAGTATGAAGAGCCAGCCTTCTTGTACTTGAGTCAGCATTGTGCGTTTTGTATTTAATTCCGATGCAATTTCTGTGTATCATCGTCAATAAGAAGGTCAGAGGGATACAGTAAAGCTGAAGTGAAGCATCGGAATCCATAACTAGTGTCACAGGAATGGTTCAAAACTTAGACACTAAGAAGAGTCAGTTTTCTTGTACTTATGTCGGCATTGTGCTTTTTGTATTTAATTCCGATGCACTTTGTGTGTTTCATCGTCAATACGAAGGTCACAGGGATACAGAAACCTGAAGTGAAGCATCGGAATCTATAACTAGTGTCACAGGAATGGTACAAACATAGACAGTAAGAAGAGTCAGATTTCTTGTACTTAAGTCGCCATTGTGCCTTTTGTATTTAATTCCGTTGCAATTTCTGTGTTTCATAGTCAATACGAAGGTCAGAGGGATACAGTAAACCTGAGGTGAAGCATCGGAATCTATAACTAGTGTCACAGGAATGGTTCAAAACATAGACAGTAAGAAGAGTCAATTTTCGTGTACTTAAGTCAGCATTGTGCCTTTTCTATTTAATTCCGACGCAATTTCTGTGTTTCATCGTCAATAAGAAGGTCAGAAAGATACAGTAAACCTGAAGTGAAGCATCGGAATTTATAACTAGTGTCAAAGGAATGGTTCAAAACATAGACAGTAAGAAGAGCCAGTCTTCTGGAACTTGAGTCGGAATTGTGCCTTTTGTATTTAATTCCGATGCGATTTCTGTGGTTCATCGTCAATAAGAAGGTCCAAGGGATACATTAATCCTGAAGGGAAGCATCGGATTCCATAATTAGTGTCACATGAATGGTTCAAAACAGAGACGGTAAGAAGAGTCAGTTTTCTTGTACTTAAGTTGGCATTGTCCCTTTTGTATTTAATTCCGATGCAATTTCTGTGTTTCATCGTCAATAAGATCGTCAGAGGGTACAGTAAACCTGAAGTGAAGCATCGGAATCTATAACTAGTGTCACAGGAATGGTTCAAAACATAGACAGTAAGAAGAGTCAGTTTTCTTGTACTTAAGTAGGCATTGTGCCTTTTGTATTTAATTCCGATGCAATTTCTGTGTTTCGTGGTCAATAAGAAGGTCCATGGGATACAGTAAACCTGAAGTGAAGCATCGGAATCTAAAACCGGTCTCACAGGAAAGGTTCAAAACATAGACAGTATGAAGAGCCAGCCTTCTTGTACTTGAGTCAGCATTGTGCGTTTTGTATTTAATTCCGATGCAATTTCTGTGTATCATCGTCAATAAGAAGGTCAGAGGGATACAGTAAAGCTGAAGTGAAGCATCGGAATCCATAACTAGTGTCACAGGAATGGTTCAAAACTTAGACACTAAGAAGAGTCAGTTTTCTTGTACTTATGTCGGCATTGTGCTTTTTGTATTTAATTCCGATGCAATATCTGTGTTTCATCGTCAACAGGAAGGTCAGAGGGATATAGTAAACCGGAAGTGAAGCATCGGAATCTACAACTAGTGTCACAGGAATGGTTCAAAACATAGACAGTAACAAGAGTCAGTTTTCTTGTACTTAAGTCGTAATTGTGCGTTATGTATTTAATTCCGTTGAAATTACTGTGTTTCAACGTCAATAAGAAGGTCAGAGGGATACAGTAAACATTATGTGAAGCATCGGAATCTATAACTAGTGTCACTGGAATGGTTCAAAACATAGACAGTAAGAAGAGGCAGTTTTCTTGTACTTAAGTCGGCACTGTGCCATTTGTATTTAATTCCGATGCAATTTCTGTGTTTCCTCGTCAATAAGAAGGACAGAGGGATACAGTAAACCTGAAGTGAAAAATCGGAATCTATAACTAGTCTCACAGGAATGGTTAAAACATAGACAGTAAAAAGAGTCAGTTTTCTTGTACTTAAATCGGCATTGTGCCTTTTGTATTTAATTCCGATGCGATTTCTGTGTTTCATCGTCAATAAGAAGGTCAGAGGGATACAGTAAACCTGAAGTAAATCATCGGAGTCTATAACTAGTGTCACTTGAATGGTTTAAAACATAGACAGTAAGAAGGGTCAGTTTTCTTGTACTTAAGTTGGCATTGTGCTTTTTGTATTCAATACCGATGCAATTTCTGTGTTTCATCGTCAATAAGAAGGTCAGAGGGATACAGTTAACCTGAAGTGAAGCATCGGAATCACTATTAAGTGTCACAGGAATGGTACAAAACATAGACAGTAAGAAGAGTCAGTTTTCTTGTACTTTAGTCGGCATTGAGCTTTTTGAATTTAATTCCGATGCAAATTCTGTGTTTCATCGTCAACAAGAAGGTCACAGGGATACAGTAAAGCTGAAGTGAAGCATCGGAATCTATAACTAGTGTCACAGGAATGGTTCAAAACATAGACAGTAATGAGAGTCAGTTTTCTTGTACTTAAGTCGGCATTGTGCCGTTTGTATTTAATTCCGATGCAATTTCTGTGTATCATCGTCAATACGACGGTCAGAGGGATACAGTAAACCTGAAGTGAAGCATCGGAATCTATAACTAGCGTCACAGGAATGGTTCAGAACATAGACAGTAAGAAGAGTCAGTTTTCTTGTACTTAAGTCGGCATCGTGCCTTTTGTATATAATTCCGACGCAATATCTGTGTTTCATCATCAACAAGAAGGTCAGAGGGATACAGTAAACCTGTAGTGAAGCATCGGAATCTATAACTAGTCTCACAGGAATGGTTCAAAACATAGACAGTAAGAAGAGTCAGTTTTCTTGAACTTATGTAGGCATTGTGCCTTTTCTATTTAATACCGATGCAATTTCTGTGTTTCATCGTCAATAAGAAGGTCAGAGGGATACAGTAGACCTGAAGTGAAGCATCGGCATCTAAAACTAGTGTCACAGGAGTGGATCAAAACATAGACAGTAAGAAGAGTCAGTTTTCTTGTACTTAAGACGGCATTGTGCCTTTTGTATTTAATTCCGGTGCAATTTCTGTGTCTCATCAACAATAAGAAGGTCAGAGGGATGCAGTAAACCTGAAGTGAAGAATCGGCAACTATAACTAGTGTCACAAGAATGGTTCAAAACATAGACAGTACGAAGTGTCAGTTTCCTTGTACTTAAGTCGGCATTGTGCCTTTTGTATTTAATTCCGACGCAATATCTGTGTTTCATCGTCAATAAGACGGTCAGAGGGATACAGTAAAACTGAAGTGAAGCATCGGAATCTATAACTTGTGTCACAGGAATGGTTCAAAGCATAGACAGTAGAGAAGAGTCAGTTATCTTGTACTTAAGTCGGCATTGTGCATTTTGTATTTAATTCCGATGCAGTTTCTGTGTTTCATCGTCAATAAGAAGGTCAGAGGGATACAGTAAAAATGAAGTGAAGCATCGGAATCTATAACTAGTGTCACATGAATGGCTCAACACATAGACAGTAAGAAGAGTCAGTTATCTTGTACTTAAGTCGGCATTGTGCCTTTTGTGTTTAATTCCGACGCTATTTCTGTGTTTCATCGTCAATAAGAAGGTCAGAGGGATACAGGAAACCGGAAGTGAAGCATCGGAATCTATAACTAGTGTCACAGCAATGGGTCAAAACATAAACAGTAACAAGAGTCAGTTTTCTTGTACTAAAGTCGGAATTGTGCCTTATGTATTTAATTTCGATGAAATTTCTGTCTTTCATCGTCAATACGAAGGTCAGAGGGATACGGTAAACCTGAAGTGAAGCATCGGAATCTATAACTAGTGTCACAGGAGTGGTTAAAACATAGACAGTAAGAAGAGACAGTTATCTTGTACTTAAGTCGGCATTGTGCCTTTTGTATTTAATTCCGAAGCTATTTCTGTATTTCATCGTCAACAAGAAGGTCAGAGGGATACAGTAAACCGGAAGTGAAGCATCGGAATCTATAAGTAGTGTCACAGGAATTGTTCAAAACATAGGCAGTAAGAAGAGTCAGTTCTCTTGTACTTAAGTCGGCATTGTGCCTTTTGTATTTAATTCCGCTGCAATTTCTGTATTTCATCGTCAACAAGAAGGTCAGAGGGATACACTAAACCTGAAGTGAATCATCGGAATCCATAACTAGCGTTACAGGAATGGTTCAAAACATAGACAGTAAGAAGAGTCAGTTTTCTTGAACTTAAGTCGGCATTGTGCCTTTTGTATTTAATTCCGTTGCAATTTCTGTGTTTCATCGTCAATAAGAAGGTCAGAGGGATACAGTAAACCTGAGGTGAAGCATCGGAATCTTTAACTAGTGTCACAGGAATGGTTCAAACATAGACAGGAACAAGAGTTAGTTTTGGTGTAGATATGTAGGCATTGTGCCTTTTCGATTTAATTCCGATGCAATTTCTGTGTTTCATCGTCAATAAGAAGGTCTGAGGGATACGGTAAACCTGAAGTGAAGCATCGGAATCTAAAACTAGTGTCACAGGAATGGTTCATAACCTAGACAGTAAGAAGAGTCAGTTTTCTTGAACTTAAGTAGGCATTGAGCCTTTTGTATTTAATTCCGATGCGATTTCTGTGTTTCATCGTCAATAAGAAGGTCAGAGGGATACAATAAACCTGAAGTGAAGCATCGGAATCCATAACTTGTGTCACAGGAATTTTTTCAAAGCATAGACTGTAAGAAGAATCAGTTTTCTTGTACTTAAGTCGGCATTGTTCCATTTGTATTTAACTCCGATGCAATTTCTGTGTTTCATCATCAATATGAAGGTCAGAGGGATACAGTAAACCAGAAGTGAAGCATCGGAATATATAAGTAGTGTCACATGAGTGGTTCAACACATAGACAGTAAGAAGAGTCAGTTATCATGTACTTAAGTCGGCATTGTGGCTTTTGTATTTAATTCCGATGCAATTTCTGTGTTTCCTCGTCAATAAGATGGGCAGATGGATACAGTAAACCTGAAGTGAAGCATCGGAATCTATAACTAGTGTCACAGGAATGGTACAAAACATAGACAGTAAGAAGAGTCAGTTTTCTTGTACTTTAGTCGGCATTGTGCTTTTTGAATTTAATTCCGATGCAAATTCTGTGTTTCATCGTCAATAAGAAGGTCACAGGGATACAGTAAAGCTGAAGTGAAGCATCGGAATCTATAACTAGTGTCACAGGAATGGTTCAAATCAAAGACAGTAAGGAGAGTCAGTTTTCTAGTACTTAAGTCGGCACTGTGCATTTTGTATTTAATTACTATGCAATTTCTGTGTTTCATCGTCAATAAGAAGGTCAGAGGGATACAGTAAACCTGTAGTGAAGCATCGGAATCTATAACTAGTGTCACAGGAATATTTGAAATCATAGACAGTAAGAAGAGTCAATTTTCGTGTACTTAAGTCGGCATTGTGCCTTTTCTATTTAATTCCGAAGCAATTTCTGTGTTTCATCGCCAATAAGAAGGTCAGAGGGATACGGTAAACCTGAAGTGAAACATCGGAATCTATAACTAGTGTCACAGGAATGGTTCAAAACATAGACAGTAAGAAGAGTCAGTTTTCTTGTACTTAAGTCGGCATTGTGCCTTTTGTATTTAATTCCGATGCAATTTCTGTGTTTCCTCGTCAATAAGATGGGCAGATGGATACAGTAAACCTGAAGTGAAGCATCGGAATCTATAACTAGTGTCACAGGAATGGTTAAAACATAGACGGTGAGAAGAGTCAGTTTTTCCTTGTACTTAAGTCGGCATTGTGCCTTTTGTATTTAATTCCGATGCAATTTCTGTGACTCAACGTCAATAAGAAGGTCAGAGAGATACAGTAAACGTGAAGTGAAGCATCGGAATCTATAACTAGTGTCACATGAATGGTTCAACTCATAGACAGTAAGAAGAGTCAGTTATCTTGTACAAAAATCGGCATTGTGCCTTTTGTATTTGATTCCGATGCTATTTCTGTGTTTCATTGTCAATAAGAAGGTCAGAGGGATACAGTAAACCGGAAGTGAAGCATCGGAATCTATAACTAGTGTCACAGGAATGGTTCAAAACATAGAGAGTAAGATAAGACAGTCTTCTTGTACTTAAGTCGGCATTGAGCCTATTGTATTTCATTCCGATTCAATCTCTGTGTTTCATCGTCAATATAATGTCAGAGGGATACAGTAAACCTGAAGTGAAGCATCGGAATCTATAACTAGCGTCACAGGAATGGTTCAAAACATAGACAGTAAGAAGAGTCAGTTTTCTTGTACTTAAGTCGGCATCGTGCATTTTGTATATAATTCCGCCGCAATATCAGTGTTTCATCGTCAATAAGAAGGTCAGAAGGATACAGTAAACCTGTAGTGAAGCATCGGAATCTATAACTAGTGTCACAGGAATGGTTCAAAACATAGACAGTAAAAAGAGTCAGTTTTCAAGTACATAAGTCGGCATTGTGCCTTTTGTATTTAATTCCGATGCAATTTCTGTGTTTCATCGCCAATAAGAAAGTCAGAGGGAGGCAGTGAACCTGAAGTCGAGCATCTGAATCCATAACTAGTGTCACAGGAAAGGTTCAAAACATAGACAGTAAGAAGAGCCAGTCTTATTGTACTTGAGTCGGAATTGTGCCTTTTATATTTAATTCCGATGCAATTTCTGTGTTTCATCGTCAATAAGAAGGTCACAGGGATACAGTAAAGCTGAAGTGAAGCATCGGAATCTATAACTAGTGTCACAGTAATGGTTGAAAACAAAGACAGTAAGGAGAGTCAGTTTTCTTGTACTTAAGTCGGCATTGTGCCTTTTGTATTTAATTCCTATGCAATTTCTGTGTTTCATCGTCAATAAGAAGGTCAGAGGGATACAGTAAACCTGAAGTGAAGCATCGGAATCTATAACTAGCGTCACTGGAATGGTTCAAAACATAGACAGTAACAACAGTCAGACTTCTTGTACTTGGGTCGGCATTGTGCCTTTTGTATTTAATTCCGATGCAATTTCTGTGTTTCATCGACAATAAGGAGGTCAGAGAGATACAGTAAACCTGAAGTGAAGCATCGGAATTTATAACTAGTGTCAAAGGAATGGTTCAAAACATAGACAGTAAGAAGAGCCAGTCTTGTGGAACTTGAGTCGGAATTGTGCCTTTTGTATTTAATTCCGATGCAATTTCTGTGGTTCATCGTCAATAAGAAGGTCCAAGGGATACATTAATCCTGAAGGGAAGCATCGCAATCTATAATTAGTGTCACATGAATGGTTCAAAACATAGACGGTAAGAAGAGTCAGTTTTCTTGTACTTAAGTTGGCATTGTCCCTTTTGTATTTAATTCCGATGCAATTTCTGTGTTTCATCGTCAATAAGATCGTCAGAGGGTACAGTAAACCTGAAGTGAAGCATCGGAATCTATAACTAGTGTCACAGGAATGGTTCAAAACATAGACAGTAAGAAGAGTCAGTTTTCTTGTACTTAAGTAGGCATTGTGCCTTTTGTATTTAATTCCGATGCAATTTCTGTGTTTCGTGGTCAATAAGAAGGTCCATGGGATACAGTAAACCTGAAGTGAAGCATCGGAATCTAAAACCGGTCTCACAGGAAAGGTTCAAAACATAGACAGTATGAAGAGCCAGTCTTCTTGTACGTAAGTCGGCATTGAGCATTTTGTATTTCATCCGATGCAATTTCTGTGTTTCATCGTCAATATAAGGTCAGAGGGATACAGTAAACCTGAAGTGAAGCATCGGAATCTATGACTTGTGTCACAGGAATGGTACAAATCATAGACAGTAAGAAGAGTCAGTTTTCTTGTACTTTAGTCGGCATTGTACATTTTGAATTTAATTCCGATGCAAATTCTGAGTTTCATCCTCAATAAGAAGTTCACAGGGATACAGTAAAGCTGAAGTGAAGCATCGGAATCTATAACTAGTGTCACAGGATTGGTTCAAAACAAAGACAGTAAGGAGAGTCAGTTTTCTTGTACTTAAGTCGGCATTGTGCCTTTTGTATTTAATTCCTATGCAATTTCTGTGTTTCATCGTCAATAAGAAGGTCAGAGGGATACAGTAAACCTGAAGTGAAGCATCGGAATCTATAACTAGCGTCACTGGAATGGTTCAAAACATAGACAGTAACAACAGTCAGACTTCTTGTACTTGAGTCGGCATTGTGCCTTTTGTATTTAATTCCGATGCAATTTCTGTGTTTCATAGACAATAAGGAGGTCAGAGAGATACAGTAAACCTGAAGTGAAGCATCGGAATTTATAACTAGTGTCAAAGGAATGGTTCAAAACATAGACAGTAAGAAGAGCCAGTCTTCTGGAACTTGAGTCGGAATTGTGCCTTTTGTATTTAATTCCGATGCAATTTCTGTGGTTCATCGTCAATAAGAAGGTCCAAGGGATACATTAATCCTGAAGGGAAGCATCGCAATCTATAATTAGTGTCACATGAATGGTTCAAAACATAGACGGTAAGAAGAGTCAGTTTTCTTGTACTTAAGTTGGCATTGTCCCTTTTGTATTTAATTCCGATGCAATTTCTGTGTTTCATCGTCAATAAGATCGTCAGAGGGTACAGTAAACCTGAAGTGAAGCATCGGAATCTATAACTAGTGTCACAGGAATGGTTCAAAACATAGACAGTAAGAAGAGTCAGTTTTCTTGTACTTAAGTAGGCATTGTGCCTTTTGTATTTAATTCCGATGCAATTTCTGTGTTTCGTGGTCAATAAGAAGGTCCATGGGATACAGTAAACCTGAAGTGAAGCATCGGAATCTAAAACCGGTCTCACAGGAAAGGTTCAAAACATAGACAGTATGAAGAGCCAGACTTCTTGTACTTGAGTCAGCATTGTGCGTTTTGTATTTAATTCCGATGCAATTTCTGTGTATCATCGTCAATAAGAAGGTCAGAGGGATACAGTAAAGCTGAAGTGAAGCATCGGAATCTGTATCTAGTGTCACAGGAATGGTTCAAAACTTAGACAGTAAGAAGAGTCAGTTTTCTTGTACTCAAGTCGGCATTGTGCTTTTTGTATTTAATTCCGATGCAATATCTGTGTTTCATCGTCAACAGGAAGGTCAGAAGGATATAGTAAACCGGAAGTGAAGCATCGGAATCTACAACTAGTGTCACAGCAATGGTTCAAAACATAGACAGTAACAAGAGTCAGTTTTCTTGTACTTAAGTCGTAATGGTGCGTTATGTATTTAATTCCGTTGAAATTACTGTGTTTCAACGTCAATAAGAAGGTCAGAGGGATACAGTAAACATGATGTGAAGCATCGGAATCTATAACTAGTGTCACTGGAATGGTTCAAAACATAGACAGTAAGAAGAGACAGTTTTCTTGTACTTAAGTCGGCACTGTGCCATTTGTATTTAATTCCGATGCAATTTCTGTGTTTCAACGTCAATAAGAAGGACAGAGGGATACAGTAAACCTGAAGTGAAAAATCGGAATCTATAACTAGTGTCACAGGAATGGTTAAAACATAGACAGTAAAAAGAGTCAGTTTTCTTGTACTTAAGTCGGCATTGTGCCTTTTGTGTTTAATTCCAATGCGAATTCTGTGTTTCATCGTCAATAAGAAGGTAAGAGGGATACAGTAAACCTGAAGTGAATCATCGGAGTCTATAACTAGTGTCACTTGAATGGTTTAAAACATAGACAGTAAGAAGGGTAAGTTTTCTTGTACTTAAGTTGGCATTGTGCTTTTTGTATTCAATACCGATGCAATTTCTGTGTTTCATCGTCAATAAGAAGGTCAGAGGGATACAGTTAACCTGAAGTGAAGCATCGGAATCACTATTAAGTGTCACAGGAATGGTACAACACATAGACAGTGAGAAGAGTCAGTTTTCATGTACTTAAGTCGGCATTGTGCCTTTTGTATTTAATTCCGATGCAATTTCTGTGTTTCATCGTCAATAAGAAGGACAGAGGGATACAGTAAACCTGAAGTGAAAAATCGGAATCTATAACTAGTGTCACAGGAATGGTTCAAAACATAGACAATAAGAAGAGTCAGTTTTCTTGAACTTAAGTCGGCATTGTGCCTTTTGTATTTAATTCCGTTGCAATTTCTGTGTTTCATCGTCAATAAGAAGGTCTGAGGGATACAGTAAACCTGAGGTGAAGCATCGGAATCTTTAACTAGTGTCACAGGAATGGTTCAAAACATAGACAGTAAGGAGAGTCTGTTTTCTTGTACTTAAGTCGACATTGTGCCTTTTATATTTAATTCCGATGCAATTTCTGTGTTTCATCGTCAATAAGACGGTCAGAGGGATACAGTAAACCTGAAGTGAAGCATCGGAATCTATAACTAGAGTCACAGGAATGGTTCAGAACATAGACATTAAGAAGAGTCAGTTTTCTTGTACTTAAGTCGGCATCGTGCCTTTTGTATATAATTCCGACGCAATATCTGTGTTTCATCATCAACAAGAAGGTCAGAGGGATACAGTAAACCTGTAGTGAAGCATCGGAATCTATAACTAGTCTCACAGGAATGGTTCAAAACATGGACAGTAAGAAGAGTCAGTTTTCTTGATCTTATGTAGGCATTGTGCCTTTTCTATTTAATACCGATGCAATTTCTGTGTTTCATCGTCAATAAGAAGGTCAGAGGGATACAGTAGACCTGAAGTGAAGCATCGGCATCTATAACTAGTGTCACAGGAGTGGATCAAAACATAGACAGTAAGAAGAGTCTGTTTTCTTGTACTTAAGACGGCATTGTGCCTTTTGTATTTAATTCCGGTGCAATTTCTGTGTTTCATCAACAATAAGAAGGTCAGAGGGATGCAGTAAACCTGAAGTGAAGAATCGGCAACTATAACTAGTGTCACAAGAATGGTTCAAAACATAGACAGTACGAAGTGTCAGTTTCCTTGTACTTAAGTCGGCATTGTGCCTTTTGTATTTAATTCCGACGCAATATCTGTGTTTCATCGTCAGTAAGACGGTCAGAGGGATACAGTAAAACTGAAGTGAAGCATCGGAATCTATAACTTGTGTCACAGGAATGGTTCAAATCATAGACAGTAAAGAAGAGTCAGTTATCTTGTACTTAAGTCGGCATTGTACATTTCGTATTTAATTCCGATGCAGTTTCTGTGTTTCATCGTCAATAAAAAGGTCAGAGGGATACAGTAAACCTGAAGTGAAGCATCGGAATCTATAACTAGAGTCACAGGAATGGTTCAGAACATAGACAGTAAGAAGAGTCAGTTTTCTTGTACTTAAGTCGGCATCGTGCCTTTTGTATATAATTCCGACGCAATATCTGTGTTTCATCGTCAATAAGAAGGTCAGAGGGATACAGTAAAGCTGACGTGAAGCATCGGAATCCATAACTAGTGTCACAGGAATGGTTCAAAACTTAGACACTAAGAAGAGTCAGTTTTCTTGTACTTATGGCGGCATTGTGCTTTTTGTATTTAATTCCGATGCACTTTCTGTGTTACATCGTCAATAAGAAGGTCAGAGGGATACAGAAACCTGAAGTGAAGCATCGGAATCCATAACTAGTGTCACTGGAATGGTTCAAACATTGACAGTAAGAAGAGTCAGATTTCTTGTACTTAAGTCGGCATTGTGCGTTTTGTATTTAATTCCGTTGCAATTTCTGTGTTTCATAGTCAATACGAAGGTCAGAGGGATACAGTAAACCTAAGGTGAAGCATCGGAATCTATAACTAGTGTCACAGGAATGGTTCAAAACATAGACAGTAAGAAGAGTCAATTTTCGTGTACTTAAGTCTGCATTGTGCCTTTTCTATTTAATTCCGACGCAATTTCTGTGTTTCATCGTCAATAAGAAGGTCAGAGGGATACGGTAAGCCTGAAGTGAAACATCGGATTCTATAACTAGTCTCACAGGAATGGTTCAAAACATGGACAGTAAGAAGAGTCAGTTTTCTTGATCTTATGTAGGCATTGTGCCTTTTCTATTTAATACCGATGCAATTTCTGTGTTTCATCGTCAATAAGAAGGTCAGAGGGATACAGTAGACCTGAAGTGAAGCATCGGCATCTATAACTAGTGTCACAGGAGTGGATCAAAACATAGACAGTAAGAAGAGTCTGTTTTCTTGTACTTAAGACGGCATTGTGCCTTTTGTATTTAATTCCGGTGCAATTTCTGTGTTTCATCAACAATAAGAAGGTCAGAGGGATGCAGTAAACCTGAAGTGAAGAATCGGCAACTATAACTAGTGTCACAAGAATGGTTCAAAACATAGACAGTACGAAGTGTCAGTTTCCTTGTACTTAAGTCGGCATTGTGCCTTTTGTATTTAATTCCGACGCAATATCTGTGTTTCATCGTCAGTAAGACGGTCAGAGGGATACAGTAAAACTGAAGTGAAGCATCGGAATCTATAACTTGTGTCACAGGAATGGTTCAAATCATAGACAGTAAAGAAGAGTCAGTTATCTTGTACTTAAGTCGGCATTGTGCATTTCGTATTTAATTCCGATGCAGTTTCTGTGTTTCATCGTCAATAAAAAGGTCAGAGGGATACAGTAAACCTGAAGTGAAGCATCGGAATCTATAACTAGAGTCACAGGAATGGTTCAGAACATAGACAGTAAGAAGAGTCAGTTTTCTTGTACTTAAGTCGGCATCGTGCCTTTTGTATATAATTCCGACGCAATATCTGTGTTTCATCGTCAATAAGAAGGTCAGAGGGATACAGTAAAGCTGACGTGAAGCATCGGAATCCATAACTAGTGTCACAGGAATGGTTCAAAACTTAGACACTAAGAAGAGTCAGTTTTCTTGTACTTATGGCGGCATTGTGCTTTTTGTATTTAATTCCGATGCACTTTCTGTGTTACATCGTCAATAAGAAGGTCAGAGGGATACAGAAACCTGAAGTGAAGCATCGGAATCCATAACTAGTGTCACTGGAATGGTTCAAACATAGACAGTAAGAAGAGTCAGATTTCTTGTACTTAAGTCGGCATTGTGCGTTTTGTATTTAATTCCGTTGCAATTTCTGTGTTTCATAGTCAATACGAAGGTCAGAGGGATACAGTAAACCTAAGGTGAAGCATCGGAATCTATAACTAGTGTCACAGGAATGGTTCAAAACATAGACAGTAAGAAGAGTCAATTTTCGTGTACTTAAGTCTGCATTGTGCCTTTTCTATTTAATTCCGACGCAATTTCTGTGTTTCATCGTCAATAAGAAGGTCAGAGGGATACGGTAAGCCTGAAGTGAAACATCGGATTCTATAACTAGTGTCACAGAAATGGTTCAAACATAGACAGTAACAAGAGTCAGTTATCTTGTACTTAAGTCTTAATTGTGCGCTTTGTATTTAATTCCGATGAAATTTCTGTGTTTCATCGTCAATAAGAAGGTCAGAGGGATACAGTAAAGCTGAAGTGAAGCATCGGAATCTGTATCTAGTGTCACAGGAATGGTTCAAAACTTAGACAGTAAGAAGAGTCAGTTTTCTTGTACTCAAGTCGGCATTGTGCTATTTGTATTTAATTCCGATGCAATATCTGTGTTTCATCGTCAACAGGAAGGTCAGAGGGATATAGTAAACCGGAAGTGAAGCATCGGAATCTACAACTAGTGTCACAGGAATGGTTCAAAACATAGACAGTAACAAGAGTCAGTTTTCTTGTACATAAGTCGTAATTGTGCGTTATGTATTTAATTCCGTTGAAATTACTGTGTTTCAACGTCAATAAGAAGGTCAGAGGGATACAGTAAACATGATGTGAAGCATCGGAATCTATAACTAGTGTCACTGGAATGGTTCAAAACATAGACAGTAAGAAGAGACAGTTTTCTTGTACTTAAGTCGGCACTGTGCCATTTGTATTTAATTCCGATGCAATTTCTGTGTTTCCTCGTCAATAAGAAGGACAGAGGGATACAGTAAACCTGAAGTGAAAAATCGGAATCTATAACTAGTGTCACAGGAATGGTTAAAACATAGACAGTAAAAAGAGTCAGTTTTCCTGTACTTAAGTCGGCATTGTGCCTTTTGTATTTAATTCCAATGCGAATTCTGTGTTTCATCGTCAATAAGAAGGTAAGAGGGATACAGTAAACCTGAAGTGAATCATCGGAGTCTATAACTAGTGTCACTTAAATGGTTTAAAACATAGACAGTAAGAAGAATCAGTTTTCTTGTACTTTAGTCGGCATTGAGCTTTTTGAATTTAATTCCGATGCAAATTCTGTGTTTCATCGTCACCAAGAAGGTCACAGGGATACAGTAAAGCTGAAGTGAAGCATCGGAATCTATAACTAGTGTCACATGAATGGTTCAAAACATAGACAGTAATGAAAGTCAGTTTTGTTGTACTTAAGTCGGCATTGTGCCGTTTGTATTTAATTCCGATGCAATTTCTGTGTTTCATCGTCAATAAGACGGTCAGAGGGATACAGTAAACGTGAAGTGAAGCATCGGAATCAATAACTAGCGTCACAGGAATGGTTCAGAACATAGACGGTAAGAAGAGTCAGTTTTCTTGTACTTAAGTCGGCATCGTGCATTTTGTATATTATTCCGACGCAATATCTGTGTTTCATCGTCAATAAGAAGGTCAGAGGGATACAGTAAACCTGTAGTGAAGCATCGGAATCTATAACTAGTCTCACAGGAATGGTTCAAAACATAGACAGTGAGAAGAGTCAGTTTTCATGTACTTAAGTCGGCATTGTGCCTTTTGTATTTAATTCCGATGCAATTTCTGTGTTTCATCGTCAATAAGAAGGACAAAGGGATACAGTAAACCTGAAGTGAAAAATCGGAATCTATAACTAGTGTCACAGGAATGGTTCAAAACATAGACAATAAGAAGAGTCAGTTTTCTTGAACTTAAGTCGGCATTGTGCCTTTTGTATTTAATTCCGTTGCAAATTCTGTGTTTCATCGTCAATAAGAAGGTCTGAGGGATACAGTAAACCTGAGGTGAAGCATCGGAATCTTTAACTAGTGTCACAGGAATGGTTCAAAACATAGACAGTAAGGAGAGTCTGTTTTCTTGTACTTAAGTCGGCATTGTGCCTTTTATATTTAATTCCGATGCAATTTCTGTGTTTCATCGTCAATAAGACGGTCAGAGGGATACAGTAAACCTGAAGTGAAGCATCGGAATCTATAACTAGAGTCACAGGAATGGTTCAGAACATAGACAGTAAGAAGAGTCAGTTTTCTTGTACTTAAGTCGGCATCGTGCCTTTTGTATATAATTCCGACGCAATATCTGTGTTTCATCATCAACAAGAAGGTCAGAGGGATACAGTAAACCTGTAGTGAAGCATCGGAATCTATAACTAGTCTCACAGGAATGGTTCAAAACATGGACAGTAAGAAGAGTCAGTGTTCTTGATCTTATGTAGGCATTGTGCCTTTTCTATTTAATACCGATGCAATTTCTGTGTTTCATCGTCAATAAGAAGGTCAGAGGGATACAGTAGACCTGAAGTGAAGCATCGGCATCTATAACTAGTGTCACAGGAGTGGATCAAAACATAGACAGTAAGAAGAGTCAGTTTTCTTGTACTTAAGACGGCATTGTGCCTTTTGTATTTAATTCCGGTGCAATTTCTGTGTTTCATCAACAAAAAGAAGGTCAGAGGGATGCAGTAAACCTGAAGTGAAGAATCGGCAACTATAACTAGTGTCACAAGAATGGTTCAAAACATAGACAGTACGAAGTGTCAGTTTCCTTGTACTTAAGTCGGCATTGTGCCGTTTGTATTTAATTCCGACGCAATATCTGTGTTTCATCGTCAATAAGACGGTCAGAGGGATACAGTAAAACTGAAGTGAAGCATCGGAATCTATAACTTGTGTCACAGGAATGGTTCAAATCATAGACAGTAAAGAAGAGTCAGTTATCTTGTACTTAAGTCGGCATTGTGCATTTTGTATTTAATTCCGATGCAGTTTCTGTGTTTCATCGTCAATAAAAAGGTCAGAGGGATACAGTAAACCTGAAGTGAAGCATCGGAATCTATATCTAGAGTAACAGGAATGGTTCAGAACATAGACAGTAAGAAGAGTCAGTTTTCTTGTACTTAATTCGGCATCGTGCCTTTGGTATATAATTCCGACGCAATATCTGTGTATCATCGTCAATAAGAAGGTCAGAGGGATAAAGTAAAGCTGAAGTGAAGCATCGGAATCCATAACTAGTGTCACAGAAATGGTTCAAAACATAGACAGTAACAAGAGTCAGTTATCTTGTACTTAAGTCTTAATTGAGCCCTTTGTATTTAATTCCGATGAAATTTCTGTGTTTCATCGTCAATAAGAAGGTCAGAGGGATACAGTAAAGCTGAAGTGAAGCATCGGAATCTGTATCTAGTGTCACAGGAATGGTTCAAAACTTAGACAGTAAGAAGAGTCAGTTTTCTTGTACTCAAGTCGGCATTGTGCTATTTGTATTTAATTCCGATGCAATATCTGTGTTTCATCGTCAACAGAAAGGTCAGAGGGATATAGTAAACCGGAAGTGAAGCATCGGAAACTACAACTAGTGTCACAGGAATGGTTCAAAACATAGACGGTAACAAGACTCGGTTTTCTTGTACTTAAGTCGTAATTGTGCGTTATGTATTTAATTCCGTTGAAATTACTGTGTTTCAACGTCAATAAGAAGGTCTGAGGGATACAGTAAACATGATGTGAAGCATCGGAATCTATAACTAATGTCACTGGAATGGTTCAAAACATAGACAGTAAGAAGAGACAGTTTTCTTGTACTTAAGTCGGCACTGTGCCATTTGTATTTAATTCCGATGCAATTTCTGTGTTTCCTCGTCAATAAGAAGGACAGAGGGATACAGTAAACCTGAAGTGAAAAATCGGAATCTATAACTAGTGTCACAGGAATGGTTAAAACATAGACTGTAAAAAGAGTCAGTTTTCTTGTACTTAAGTCGGCATTGTGCCTTTTGTATTTAATTCCAATGCGATTTCTGTGTTTCATCGTCAATAAGAAGGTCAGAGGGATACAGTAAACCTGAAGTGAATCATCGGAGTCTATAACTGGTGTCACTTGAATGGTTTAAAACATAGACAGTAAGAAGGGTCAGTTTTCTTGTACTTAAGCTGGCATTGTGCTTTTTGTATTCAATACCGATGCAATTTCTGTGTTTCATCGTCAATAAGAAGGTCAGAGGGATACAGTTAACCTGAAGTGAAGCATCGGAATCACTATTAATTGTCACAGGAATGGTACAAAACATAGACAGTAAGAAGAGTCAGTTTTCTTGTACTTTAGTCGGCTTTGAGCTTTTTGAATTTAATTCCGATGCAAATTCTGTGTTTCATCGTCAACAACAAGGTCACAGGGATACAGTAAAGCTGAAGTGAAGCATCGGAATCTATAACTAGTGTCAGAGGAATGCTTCAAAACATAGACAGTAATGAGAGTCAGTTTTCTTGTACTTAAGTCGGCATTGTGCCGTTTGTATTTAATTCCGATGCAATTTCTGTGTCTCACCGTCAATAAGACGGTCAGAGGGATACAGTAAACCTGAAGTGAAGCATCGGAATCTATAACTAGCGTCACAGGAATGGTTCAGAACATAGACAGTAAGAAGAGTCAGTTTTCTTGTACTTAAGTCGGCATCGTGCCTTTTGTATATTATTCCGACGCAATATCTGTGTTTCATCGTCAATAAGAAGGTCAGAGGGATACAGTATACCTGTAGTGAAGCATCGGAATCTATAACTAGTCTCACAGGAATGGTTCAAAACATAGACAGTGAGAAGAGTCAGTTTTCATGTACTTAAGTCGGCATTGTGGCTTTTGTATTTAATTCCGATGCAATTTCTGTGTTTCATCGTCAATAAGAAGGACAGAGGGATACAGTAAACCTGAAGTGAAAAATCGGAATCTATAACTAGTGTCACAGGAATGGTTCAAAACATAGACAATAAGAAGAGTCAGTTTTCTTGAACTTAAGTCGGCATTGTGCCTTTTGTATTTAATTCCGTTGCAATTTCTGTGTTTCATCGTCAATAAGAAGGTCTGAGGGATACAGTAAACCTGAGGTGAAGCATCGGAATCTTTAACTAGTGTCACAGGAATGGTTCAAAACATAGACAGTAAGGAGAGTCTGTTTTCTTGTACTTAAGTCGGCATTGTGCCTTTTATATTTAATTCCGATGCAATTTCTGTGTTTCATCGTCAATAAGACGGTCAGAGGGATACAGTAAACCTGAAGTGAAGCATCGGAATCTATAACTAGAGTCACAGGAATGGTTCAGAACATAGACAGTAAGAAGAGTCAGTTTTCTTGTACTTAAGTCGGCATCGTGCCTTTTGTATATAATTCCGACGCAATATCTGTGTTTCATCATCAACAAGAAGGTCAGAGGGATACAGTAAACCTGTAGTGAAGCATCGGAATCTATAACTAGTCTCACAGGAATGGTTCAAAACATAGACAGTAAGAAGAGTCAGTTTTCTTGAACTTATGTAGGCATTGTGCCTTTTCTATTTAATACCGATGAAATTTCTGTGTTTCATCGTCAATAAGAAGGTCAGAGGGATACAGTAGACCTGAAGTGAAGCATCGGCATCTATAACTAGTGTCACAGGAGTGGATCAAAACATAGACAGTAAGAAGAGTCAGTTTTCTTGTACTTATGACGGCATTGTGCCTTTTGTATTTAATTCCGGTGCAATTTTTGTGTTTCATCAACAATAAGAAGGTCAGAGGGATGCAGTAAACCTGAAGTGAAGAATCGGCAACTATAACTAGTGTCACAAGAATGGTTCAAAACATAGACAATACGAAGTGTCAGTTTCCTTGTACTTAAGTCGGCATTGTGCCTTTTGTATTTAATTCCGACGCAATATCTGTGTTTCATCGTCAATAAGACGGTCAGAGGGATACAGTAAAACTGAAGTGAAGCATCGGAATCTATAACTTGTGTCACAGGAATGGTTCAGAGCATAGACAGTAAAGAAGAGTCAGTTATCTTGTACTTAAGTCGGCATTGTGCATTTTGTATTTAATTCCGATGCAGTTTCTGTGTTTCATCGTCAATAAGAAGGTCAGAGGGATACTGTAAAAATGAAGTGAAGCATCGGAATCTATAACTAGTGTCACATGAATGGCGCAACACATAGACAGTAAGAAGAGTCAGTTATCTTGTACTTAAGTCGGCATTGTGCCTTTTGTATTTAATTCCGATGCTATTTCTGTGTTTCATCGTCAATAAGAAGGTCAGAGGGATACAGGAAACCGGAAGTGAAGCATCGGAATCTATAACTAGTGTCACAGGAATGGTTCAAAACATAAACAGTAACAAGAGTCAGTTTTCTTGTACTAAAGTCGGAATTGTGCCTTATGTATTTAATTCCGATGAAATTTCTGTCTTTCATCGTCAATACGAAGGTCAGAGGGATACGTTAAACCTGAAGTGGAGCATCGGAATCTATAACTAGTGTCACAGGAGTGGTTAAAACATAGACAGTAAGAAGAGACAGTTATCTTGTACTTATGTCGGATTGTGCCTTTTGTATTTAATTCCGAAGCTATTTCTGTATTTCATCGTCAATAAGAAGGTCAGAGGGATACAGTAAACCGGAAGTGAAGCATCGGAATCTATAAGTAGTGTCACAGGAATGGTTCAAAACATAGGCAGTAAGAAGAGTCAGTTTTCTTGTACTTAAGTCGGCATTGTGCCTTTTGTATTTAATTCCGCTGCAATTTCTGTATTTCATCGTCAACAAGAAGGTCAGAGGGATAAACTAAACCTGAAGTGAATCATCGGAATCCATAACTAGAGTCACAGGAATGGTTCAAAACATAGACAGTAAGAAGAGTCAGTTTTCTTGAACTTAAGTCGGCATTGTGCCTTTTCTATTTAATTCCGATGCAATTTCTGTGTTTCATCGTCAATAAGAAGGTCTGAGGGATACGGTAAACCTGAAGTGAAGCATCGGAATCTAAAACTAGTGTCACAGGAATGGTTCATAACTTAGACAGTAAGAAGAGTCAGTTTTCTTGAACTTAAGTAGGCATTGAGACTTTTGTATTTAATTCCGATGCGATTTCTGTGTTTCATCGTCAATAAGAAGGTCAGAGGGATACAATAAACCTGAAGTGAAGCATCGGAATCCATAACTTGTGTCACAGGAATGGTTCAAAGCATAGACTGTAAGAAGAATCAGTTTTCTTGTACTTAAGTCGGCATTGTTCCATTTGTATTTAACTCCGATGCAATTTCTGTGTTTCATCATCAATATGAAGGTCAGAGTGATACAGTAAACCAGAAGTGAAGCATCGGAATATATAAGTAGTGTCACATGAGTGGTTCAACACATAGACAGTAAGAAGAGTCAGTTTACTTGAACATAAGTAGGCATTGTGCCTTTTGTATTTAATTTCGATGCGATTTCTGTGTTTCATCGTCAATAAGAAGGTCAGAGGGATACAGTAAACCTGAAGTGAAGCATCGGAATCCATAACTAGTGTCACAGGAATGTTTCATAACATAGACAGTAAGAAGAGTCAGTTTTCTTGTACATAAGTCGGCATTGTGCCTTTTGTATTTAATTCCGTTGAAGTTTCTGTGTTTCATCGTCAATAAGAAGGTCAGAGGGATACAGTAAACCTGAGGTGAAGCATCTTAATCTTTAACTAGTGTCACAGGAATGGTTCAAAACATAGACAGTAAGAAGAGTCAGTTTTCGTGTAGTTAAGTTGGCATTGTGCCTTTTCTATTTAATTCCGTTGCAATTTCTGTGTTTCATCGTCAATAAGAAGGTCTGAGGGATACGGTAAGCCTGAAGTGAAGCATCGGATACTATAACTAGTGTCACATTAATGGTTCATAACTTAGACAGTAAGAAGAGTCGTTTTCTTCAACTTAAGTAGGCATTGTGCCTTTTGTATTTAATTCCGATGCGATTTCTGTGTTTCATCGTCAATAAGAAGGTCAGAGGGATACTGTAAACCTGAAGTGAAGCATCGGAATCACTATTTAGTGTCACAGGAATGGTTCAAACATAGACAGTAAGAAGAGTCAGTTTTCTTGTACTTAATTCGGCATTGTGACTTTTCTATTTAATTACGATGCAATTTCTGTGTTTCATCGTCAATGAGAAGGTCAGAGGGATACAGTAAACCTGAAGTGAAGCATCGGCATCTACAACTAGTGGCACAGGAATGGTTCAAATCATAGACAGTAAGAAGAGTCAGTATTCTTGTACTTAAGTCTTCATTGTTCCTGTTCTATTTAATTCCAGAGCAATTTCTATGTTTCATCGTCAATAAGAAGGTCCGAGGGATACAGTAAACCTGAAGTGAAGCATCGGAATCTATAACTAGTGTCACAGGAATGGATCAAAAAATAGACAGGAAGAAGAGTCAGTTTTCTTGTACTTAAGTCGGCGTTGTGCCTTTTGTATTTAATTCCGATGCAATTTCTGTGTTTCATCAACAATAAGAAGGTCAGAGGGATGCAGTAAACCTGAAGTGAAGATTCGGCAAATTATAACTAGTGTCACAGGAATGGTTCAAAACATAGACAGTAAGAAGAGTCAGTTTCCTTGTACTTAAGTCGGCATTGTGCCTTTTGTATGTATTTCCGATGCAATTTCAGTGTTTCATCGTCAATGCGAAGGTCAGAGGGATAGAGTAAACCTGAAGTGAAGCATCGGAATCTATAACTAGTGTCACAGGAATGGTTCAAAACATAGACAGTAAGAAGAGTCGGTCTTCTTGTACTTAAGTCGGCATTGTGCCTTTTGTATTTAATTCCGCTGCAATTTCTGTGTTGCATCGTCACTAAGAAGGTCAGTGGAATACGGTAAACCTGAAGTGAAGCATCGGAATCTATAACTAGTGTCACAGGAATGGTTCAAAACATAGACAGTAAGAAGCGTCAGTTTCCTTGTACTTAAGTCGTCATTGAGCCATTTGTATTTAGTTCCGACGCAATATCTGTGTTTCATCGTCAATAAGGAGGTCAGAGGGATACAGTAATCCTGAAGTGAAGCATCGGAATCTATAACTAGTGTCACAGGAATGGTTCAAAGCATAGACTGTAAGAAGAGTCAGTTTTCTTGTACTTAAGTCGGCATTGTTCCTTTTGTATTTAACTCCGATGCAATTTCTGTGTTTCATCGTCAATATGAAGGTCAGAGGGATACAGTAAACCTGAAGTGAAGCATCGGAATATATAACTAGTGTCACAGGAATGGTTCGAAACATAGACAGTAAAGAAGAGTCAGTTTTCTTGTACTTAAGTCGGCATTATGCATTTTGTATTTAATTCCGATGCAATTTCTGCGTTCCATCGTCAATAAAAAGGTCACAGGGATACAGTAAACCTGAAGTGAAGCATCGGAATCTATAACTAGTGTCACAGGAATGGTTCAAACATAGACAGTAAGAAGAGTCAGTTTTCTTGTACTTAAGTCGGCATTGTGCCTTTTGTATTTAATTCCGATGCACTTTCTGTATTTAATCGTCAATAACAAGGTCAGAGGGATGCAGTAAACCTGAAGTGAAGCATCGGAATCTATAACTAGTGTCACATGAATGGTTCAAACACAGACAGTAAGAAGAGTCAGTTTTCTTGTACATAGGTCGGCATTGTGCCTTTTCTATTTAATTCCGATGCAACTTCTGTGTTTCATCGTCAATAAGAATGTCAGAGGGATACAGTATACCTGAAGTGAAGCATCGGAATCAATATATAGTGTCACAGGAATGGTTCAAAACACAGACAATAAGAAGGGTCGGTTTTCTTGTACTTAATTCGGCATTGTGCCTTTTCTATTTAGTTCCGATGCACTTTCTGTGTTTCATCGTCAATACGAAGGTTGGAGGGATACAGTAAACCTGAAGTGAATCATCGGAATCCATAACTAGTGTCACAGGAATGGTTCAAACATAGACAGTAAGAAGAGTCAGTTTTCGTGTAGTTAATTCCGCATTGTGCCTTTTCTATTTAATTCCGATGCAATTTATGTGTTTCATCGTCAATAAGAAAGTCTGAGGGATACGGTAAACCTGAAGTGAAGCATCGGAATATATAACTAGTGTCACAGGAATGGTTCATAACTTAGACAGTAAGAAGAGTCAGTTTTCTTGAACATAAGTAGGCATTGTGCCTTTTGTATTTAATTTCGATGCGATTTCTGTGTTTCATCGTCAATAAGAAGGTCAGGGGGATACAGTAAACCTGAGGTGAAGCATCGGAATCTATAACTAGTGTCACATGAATGGTTCAAAACATAGACAGTAAGAAGAGTCAGTTATCTTGTACTTAAGTTGGAATTGTGCTTTTTGTATTCAATTCCGATGCAATTTGTTTGTTTCACCGTCAATAAGAAGGTCAGAGGGATACTTTAAACCTGAAGTGAAGCATCGGAATCACTATTTAGTGTCACAGGAATGGTTCAAACATAGACAGTAAGAAGAATCAGTTTTCTTGTACTTAATTCGGCATTGTGCCTTTTCTATTTAATTCCGATGCAATTTCTGTGTTTCATCGTCAATGAGAAGGTCAGAGGGATACAGTAAACCTGAAGTGAAGCATCGGCATCTATAACTAGTGTCACTTGAATGGTTCAAAACATAGACAGTAAGAAGAGTCAGTATTCTCGTACTTACGTAGGCATTGTTCCTGTTCTATTTAATTCCGATGCAATTTCTATGTTTCATCGTCAATAAGAAGGTCCGAGGGATACAGTAAACCTGAAGTGAAGCATCGGAATCTATAACTAGTGTCACAGGAATGGATCAAAGTATAGACAGTAAGAAGAGTCAGTTTTCTTGTACTTAAGTCGGCGTTGTGCCTTTTGTATTTAATTCCGATGCAATATCTGTGTTTCATCAACAATAAGAAGGTCAGAGGGATGCAGTAAACCTAAAGTGAAGAATCGGCAACTATAACTAGTGTCACAGGAATGGTTTAAAACATAGACAGTAAGAAGAGTCAGTTTCCTTGTACTTAAGTCGGCATTGTGCCTTTTCTATGTAATTCCGATGCAATTTCAGTGTTTCATCGTCAATAAGAAGGTCAGAGGGATACAGTAAACCTGAAGTGAAGCATCGGAATCTATAACTAGTGTCACAGGAATGGTTCAAAACATAGACAGTAAGAAGCGTCAGTCTTCTTGTACTTAAGTCGGCATTGTGCCTTTTGTATTTATTTCCGATGCATTTTCTGTGTTTCATCGTCACTAAGAAGGTCAGAGGAATACGGTAAACCTGAAGTGAAGCATCGGAATCTATAACTAGTGTCACAGGAATGGTTCAAAACATAGACAGTAAGAAGAGTCAGTTTTCTTGTACTTAAGTCGTCATTGTGCCATTTGTATTTAGTTCCGACGCAATATCTGTGTTTCATCGTCAATAAGAAGGTCAGAGGGATACAGTAAACCTGAAGTGAAGCATCGGAATCGATAACTAGTGTCACAGGAATGGTTCAAAGCATAGACTGTAAGAAGAGTCAGTTTTCTTGTACTTAAGTCGGCATTGTTCCTTTTGTATTTAACTCCGATGCAATTTCTGTGTTTCATCGTCAGTACGAAGGTCAGAGGGATACAGTATACCTGAAGTGAAGCATCGGAATATATAACTAGTGTTACAGGAATGGTTCAAAGCATAGACAGTAAAGAAGAGTCAGTTTTCCTGTACTTAAGTCGGCATTGTGCATTTTGTATTTAATTCCGATGCAATTTCTGTGTTTCATCGTCAATAAAAAGGTCAGAGGGATACAGTAAACCTGAAGTGAAGCATCGGAATCTATAACTAGTGTCACAGGCATGGTTCAAACATAGACAGTAAGAAGAGTCAGTTTTCTTGTACTTAAGTCGGCATTGTGCCTTTTGTATTTAATTCCGATGCACTTTCTATGTTTCATCGTCAATAAGAAGGTCAGAGGGTTACAGTAAACCTGAAGTGCAGCATCGGAATCCATAATTAGTGTCACATGAATGGTTCAAACATAGACAGTAAGAAGAGTCAGTTTTCTTGTACATAAGTCGGCATTGTGCCTTTTCTATTTAATTCCGATGCAATTTCTGTGTTTCATCGTCTATACGAAGGTTGGAGGTATACAGTAAACCTGAAGTGAATCATCGGAATCCATAACTAGTGTCACAGGAATGGTTCAAAACATAGACAGTAAGAAGAGTCAGTTTTCTTGTACTTAAGTCGGCATTGTGCTTTTTGTATTTATTTCCGATGGACTTTTTGTGTTTCATCGTCAATAACAAGGTCAGAGGGATGCAGTAAACCTGAAGTGAAGCATCGGAATCTATAACTAGTGTCACATGAATGGTTCAAACATAGACAGTAAGAAGAGTCAGTTTTCTTGTACATAAGTCGGCATTGTGCCTTTTCTATTTTATTCCGATGCAATTTCTGTCTTTCATCGTCTATACGAAGGTCAGAGGGTTACAGTAAACCTGAAGTGCAGCATCGGAATCAATATTTAGTGTCACAGGAATGGTTCAAAACACAGACAGTAAGAAGGGTCAGTTTTCTTGTACTTAATTCGGCATTGTGCCTTTTCTATTTAATTCCGATGCAATTTCTGTGTTTCATCGTCAATACGAAGGTTGGAGGGATACAGTAAACCTGAAGTGAATCATCGGAATCCATAACTAGTGTCACAGGAATGGTTCAAAACATAGACAGTAAGAAGAGTCAGTTTTCTTGAACTTAAGTCGGCATTGTGCCTAATGTATTTAATTCCGTTTCAATTTCTTTGTTTCATCGTCAATAAGAAGGTCAGAGGGATACAGTAAACCTGAGGTGAAGCTTCGGAATCTTTAACTAGTGTCACAGGAATGGTTCAAAACATAGACAGTAAGAAGAGTCAGTTTTCGTGTAGTGAAGTCGGCATTGTGCCTTTTCTATTTAATTCCGATGCAATTTCTGTGTTTCATCGTCAATAAGAAGGTCTGAGGGATACGGTAAACCTGAAGTGGAGCATCGGAATATATAATTAGTGTCACAGGAATGGTTCACAACTTAGACACTAAGAAGAGTCAGTTTACTTGAACATAAGTAGGCATTGTGCCTTTTGTATTTAATTTCGATGCGATTTCTGTGTTTCATCGTCAATAAGAAGGTCAGAGGGATACAGTAAACCTGAAGTGAAGCATCGGAATCTATAACTAGTGTCACATGAATGGTTCAAAACATAGACAGTAAGAAGAGTCAGTTATCTTGTACTTAAGTTGGAATTGTGCTTTTTGTATTCAATTCCGATGCAATTTCTGTGTTTCACCGTCAATAACAAGGTCAGAGGGATACTGTAAACCTGAAGTGAAGCATCGGAATCACTATTTAGTGTCACAGGAATGGTTCAAACATAGACAGTTAGAAGATTCAGTATTCTTGTACTTAATTCGGCATTGTGCATTTTCTATTTAATTCCGATGCATCTTCTGTGTTTCATCGTCAATGAGAAGGTCAGAGGGATACAGTAAACCTGAAGTGAAGCATCGGCATCTATAACTAGTGTCACAGGAATGGTTCAAAACATAGACAGTAAGAAAAGTCAGTATTCTTGTACTTACGTCGGCATTGTTCCTGTTCTATTTAATTCCGATGCAATTTCTATGTTTCATCGTCAATAAGAAGGTCAGAGGAATACGGTAAACCTGAAGTGAAGCATCGGAATCTATAACTAGTGTCACAGGAATGGTTCAAAACATAGACAGTAAGAAGAGTCAGTCTTCTTGTACTTAAGTCGGCATTGTGCCTTTTGTATTTAATTCCGATGCAAATTCTGTGTTTCATCGTCACTAAGAAGGTCAGAGGAATACGGTAAACCTGATGTGAAGCATCGGAATCTATAACTAGTGTCACAGGAATGGTTCAAAACATAGACAGTAAGATGAGTCAGTTTTCTTGTACTTAAGTCGGCATTGTGCATTTTGTATTTAATTCCGATGCAATTTATGTGTTTCATCGTCAATAAAAAGGTCAGAGGGATACAGTAAACCTGAAGTGAAGCATCGGAATCTATAACTAGTGTCACAGGCATGGTTCAAACATAGACAGTAAGAAGAGTCAGTTTTCTTGTACTTAAGTCGGCATTGTGAGTTTTGTATTTAATTCCGATGCACTTTCTGTGTTTCATCGTCAATAAGAAGGTCAGAGGGTTACAGTAAACCTGAAGTGCAGCATCGGAATCCATAATTAGTGTCACATGAATGGTTCAAAGCATAGAGAGTAAGAAGAGTCAGTTTTCTTGTACATAAGTCGGCATTGTGCCTTTTGTATTTAATTCCGATGCAATTTCAGTGTTTCATCGTCAATAAGAAGGTCAGAGGGATACAGTATCCCTGAAGTGAAGCATCGGAATCAATATTTAGTGTCACAGGAATGGTTCAAAACACAGACAGTAAGAAGGGTCAGTTTTCTTGTACTTAATTCGGCATTGTGCATTTTCTATTTAATTCCAATGCAATTTCTTTGTTTCATCGTCAATACGAAGGTTGGAGGGATACAGTAAACCTGAAGTGAAGCATCGGAATCTATAACTAGTGTCACAGGAATGGTTCAAAACATTGACAGTAAGAAGAGTCAGTTTTCTTGTACTTAAGTCGGCAGTGTTCCTTTTCTATTTAATTCCGATGCAATTTCTATGTTTCATCGTCAATAAGAAGGTCAGAGGGATACAGTAAACCCAAAGTGAAGCATCGGAATCTATAACTAGTGTCACACGAATGGCGCAACACATAGACAGTAAGAAGAGTCAGTTATCTTGTACTTAAGTCGGCATTGTGCCTTTTGTATTTAATTCCGATGCTATTTCTGTGTTTCATCGTCAATAAGAAGGTCAGAGGGATACAGGAAACCGGAAGTGAAGCATCGGAATCTATAACTAGTGTCACAGGAATGGTTCAAAACATAAACAGTAACAAGAGTCAGTTTTCTTGTACTAAAGTCGGAATTGTGCCTTATGTATTTAATTCCGATGAAATTTCTGTCTTTCATCGTCAATACGAAGGTCAGAGGGATACGTTAAACCTGAAGTGGAGCATCGGAATCTATAACTAGTGTCACAGGAGTGGTTAAAACATAGACAGTAAGAAGAGACAGTTATCTTGTACTTATGTCGGATTGTGCCTTTTGTATTTAATTCCGAAGCTATTTCTGTATTTCATCGTCAATAAGAAGGTCAGAGGGATACAGTAAACCGGAAGTGAAGCATCGGAATCTATAAGTAGTGTCACAGGAATGGTTCAAAACATAGGCAGTAAGAAGAGTCAGTTTTCTTGTACTTAAGTCGGCATTGTGCCTTTTGTATTTAATTCCGCTGCAATTTCTGTATTTCATCGTCAACAAGAAGGTCAGAGGGATAAACTAAACCTGAAGTGAATCATCGGAATCCATAACTAGAGTCACAGGAATGGTTCAAAACATAGACAGTAAGAAGAGTCAGTTTTCTTGAACTTAAGTCGGCATTGTGCCTTTTCTATTTAATTCCGATGCAATTTCTGTGTTTCATCGTCAATAAGAAGGTCTGAGGGATACGGTAAACCTGAAGTGAAGCATCGGAATCTAAAACTAGTGTCACAGGAATGGTTCATAACTTAGACAGTGAGAAGAGTCAGTTTTCTTGAACTTAAGTAGGCATTGAGACTTTTGTATTTAATTCCGATGCGATTTCTGTGTTTCATCGTCAATAAGAAGGTCAGAGGGATACAATAAACCTGAAGTGAAGCATCGGAATCCATAACTTGTGTCACAGGAATGGTTCAAAGCATAGACTGTAAGAAGAATCAGTTTTCTTGTACTTAAGTCGGCATTGTTCCATTTGTATTTAACTCCGATGCAATTTCTGTGTTTCATCATCAATATGAAGGTCAGAGTGATACAGTAAACCAGAAGTGAAGCATCGGAATATATAAGTAGTGTCACATGAGTGGTTCAACACATAGACAGTAAGAAGAGTCAGTTTACTTGAACATAAGTAGGCATTGTGCCTTTTGTATTTAATTTCGATGCGATTTCTGTGTTTCATCGTCAATAAGAAGGTCAGAGGGATACAGTAAACCTGAAGTGAAGCATCGGAATCCATAACTAGTGTCACAGGAATGTTTCATAACATAGACAGTAAGAAGAGTCAGTTTTCTTGTACATAAGTCGGCATTGTGCCTTTTGTATTTAATTCCGTTGAAGTTTCTGTGTTTCATCGTCAATAAGAAGGTCAGAGGGATACAGTAAACCTGAGGTGAAGCATCTTAATCTTTAACTAGTGTCACAGGAATGGTTCAAAACATAGACAGTAAGAAGAGTCAGTTTTCGTGTAGTTAAGTTGGCATTGTGCCTTTTCTATTTAATTCCGTTGCAATTTCTGTGTTTCATCGTCAATAAGAAGGTCTGAGGGATACGGTAAACCTGAAGTGAAGCATCGGATACTATAACTAGTGTCACATTAATGGTTCATAACTTAGACAGTAAGAAGAGTCGTTTTCTTCAACTTAAGTAGGCATTGTGCCTTTTGTATTTAATTCCGATGCGATTTCTGTGTTTCATCGTCAATAAGAAGGTCAGAGGGATACTGTAAACCTGAAGTGAAGCATCGGAATCACTATTTAGTGTCACAGGAATGGTTCAAACATAGACAGTAAGAAGAGTCAGTTTTCTTGTACTTAATTCGGCATTGTGACTTTTCTATTTAATTACGATGCAATTTCTGTGTTTCATCGTCAATGAGAAGGTCAGAGGGATACAGTAAACCTGAAGTGAAGCATCGGCATCTACAACTAGTGGCACAGGAATGGTTCAAATCATAGACAGTAAGAAGAGTCAGTATTCTTGTACTTAAGTCTTCATTGTTCCTGTTCTATTTAATTCCAGAGCAATTTCTATGTTTCATCGTCAATAAGAAGGTCCGAGGGATACAGTAAACCTGAAGTGAAGCATCGGAATCTATAACTAGTGTCACAGGAATGGATAAAAAAATAGACAGGAAGAAGAGTCAGTTTTCTTGTACTTAAGTCGGCGTTGTGCCTTTTGTATTTAATTCCGATGCAATTTCTGTGTTTCATCAACAATAAGAAGGTCAGAGGGATGCAGTAAACCTGAAGTGAAGATTCGGCAAATTATAACTAGTGTCACAGGAATGGTTCAAAACATAGACAGTAAGAAGAGTCAGTTTCCTTGTACTTAAGTCGGCATTGTGCCTTTTGTATGTATTTCCGATGCAATTTCAGTGTTTCATCGTCAATGCGAAGGTCAGAGGGATAGAGTAAACCTGAAGTGAAGCATCGGAATCTATAACTAGTGTCACAGGAATGGTTCAAAACATAGACAGTAAGAAGAGTCGGTCTTCTTGTACTTAAGTCGGCATTGTGCCTTTTGTATTTAATTCCGCTGCAATTTCTGTGTTGCATCGTCACTAAGAAGGTCAGTGGAATACGGTAAACCTGAAGTGAAGCATCGGAATCTATAACTAGTGTCACAGGAATGGTTCAAAACATAGACAGTAAGAAGCGTCAGTTTCCTTGTACTTAAGTCGTCATTGAGCCATTTGTATTTAGTTCCGACGCAATATCTGTGTTTCATCGTCAATAAGGAGGTCAGAGGGATACAGTAATCCTGAAGTGAAGCATCGGAATCTATAACTAGTGTCACAGGAATGGTTCAAAGCATAGACTGTAAGAAGAGTCAGTTTTCTTGTACTTAAGTCGGCATTGTTCCTTTTGTATTTAACTCCGATGCAATTTCTGTGTTTCATCGTCAATATGAAGGTAAGAGGGATACAGTAAACCTGAAGTGAAGCATCGGAATATATAACTAGTGTCACAGGAATGGTTCGAAACATAGACAGTAAAGAAGAGTCAGTTTTCTTGTACTTAAGTCGGCATTATGCATTTTGTATTTAATTCCGATGCAATTTCTGCGTTCCATCGTCAATAAAAAGGTCACAGGGATACAGTAAACCTGAAGTGAAGCATCGGAATCTATAACTAGTGTCACAGGAATGGTTCAAACATAGACAGTAAGAAGAGTCAGTTTTCTTGTACTTAAGTCGGCATTGTGCCTTTTGTATTTAATTCCGATGCACTTTCTGTATTTAATCGTCAATAACAAGGTCAGAGGGATGCAGTAAACCTGAAGTGAAGCATCGGAATCAATATATAGTGTCACAGGAATGGTTCAAAACACAGACAATAAGAAGGGTCGGTTTTCTTGTACTTAATTCGGCATTGTGCCTTTTCTATTTAGTTCCGATGCACTTTCTGTGTTTCATCGTCAATACGAAGGTTGGAGGGATACAGTAAACCTGAAGTGAATCATCGGAATCCATAACTAGTGTCACAGGAATGGTTCAAACATAGACAGTAAGAAGAGTCAGTTTTCGTGTAGTTAATTCCGCATTGTGCCTTTTCTATTTAATTCCGATGCAATTTATGTGTTTCATCGTCAATAAGAAAGTCTGAGGGATACGGTAAACCTGAAGTGAAGCATCGGAATATATAACTAGTGTCACAGGAATGGTTCATAACTTAGACAGTAAGAAGAGTCAGTTTTCTTGAACATAAGTAGGCATTGTGCCTTTTGTATTTAATTTCGATGCGATTTCTGTGTTTCATCGTCAATAAGAAGGTCAGGGGGATACAGTAAACCTGAGGTGAAGCATCGGAATCTATAACTAGTGTCACATGAATGGTTCAAAACATAGACAGTAAGAAGAGTCAGTTATCTTGTACTTAAGTTGGAATTGTGCTTTTTGTATTCAATTCCGATGCAATTTGTTTGTTTCACCGTCAATAAGAAGGTCAGAGGGATACTTTAAACCTGAAGTGAAGCATCGGAATCACTATTTAGTGTCACAGGAATGGTTCAAACATAGACAGTAAGAAGAATCAGTTTTCTTGTACTTAATTCGGCATTGTGCCTTTTCTATTTAATTCCGATGCAATTTCTGTGTTTCATCGTCAATGAGAAGGTCAGAGGGATACAGTAAACCTGAAGTGAAGCATCGGCATCTATAACTAGTGTCACTTGAATGGTTCAAAACATAGACAGTAAGAAGAGTCAGTATTCTCGTACTTACGTAGGCATTGTTCCTGTTCTATTTAATTCCGATGCAATTTCTATGTTTCATCGTCAATAAGAAGGTCCGAGGGATACAGTAAACCTGAAGTGAAGCATCGGAATCTATAACTAGTGTCACAGGAATGGATCAAAGTATAGACAGTAAGAAGAGTCAGTTTTCTTGTACTTAAGTCGGCGTTGTGCCTTTTGTATTTAATTCCGATGCAATTTCTGTGTTTCATCAACAATAAGAAGGTCAGAGGGATGCAGTAAACCTGAAGTGAAGATTCGGCAAATTATAACTAGTGTCACAGGAATGGTTCAAAACATAGACAGTAAGAAGAGTCAGTTTCCTTGTACTTAAGTCGGCATTGTGCCTTTTGTATGTATTTCCGATGCAATTTCAGTGTTTCATCGTCAATGCGAAGGTCAGAGGGATAGAGTAAACCTGAAGTGAAGCATCGGAATCTATAACTAGTGTCACAGGAATGGTTCAAAACATAGACAGTAAGAAGAGTCGGTCTTCTTGTACTTAAGTCGGCATTGTGCCTTTTGTATTTAATTCCGCTGCAATTTCTGTGTTGCATCGTCACTAAGAAGGTCAGTGGAATACGGTAAACCTGAAGTGAAGCATCGGAATCTATAACTAGTGTCACAGGAATGGTTCAAAACATTGACAGTAAGAAGCGTCAGTTTCCTTGTACTTAAGTCGTCATTGAGCCATTTGTATTTAGTTCCGACGCAATATCTGTGTTTCATCGTCAATAAGGAGGTCAGAGGGATACAGTAATCCTGAAGTGAAGCATCGGAATCTATAACTAGTGTCACAGGAATGGTTCAAAGCATAGACTGTAAGAAGAGTCAGTTTTCTTGTACTTAAGTCGGCATTGTTCCTTTTGTATTTAACTCCGATGCAATTTCTGTGTTTCATCGTCAATATGAAGGTCAGAGGGATACAGTAAACCTGAAGTGAAGCATCGGAATATATAACTAGTGTCACAGGAATGGTTCGAAACATAGACAGTAAAGAAGAGTCAGTTTTCTTGTACTTAAGTCGGCATTATGCATTTTGTATTTAATTCCGATGCAATTTCTGCGTTCCATCGTCAATAAAAAGGTCACAGGGATACAGTAAACCTGAAGTGAAGCATCGGAATCTATAACTAGTGTCACAGGAATGGTTCAAACATAGACAGTAAGAAGAGTCAGTTTTCTTGTACTTAAGTCGGCATTGTGCCTTTTGTATTTAATTCCGATGCACTTTCTGTATTTAATCGTCAATAACAAGGTCAGAGGGATGCAGTAAACCTGAAGTGAAGCATCGGAATCTATAACTAGTGTCACATGAATGGTTCAAACACAGACAGTAAGAAGAGTCAGTTTTCTTGTACATAGGTCGGCATTGTGCCTTTTCTATTTAATTCCGATGCAACTTCTGTGTTTCATCGTCAATAAGAATGTCAGAGGGATACAGTATACCTGAAGTGAAGCATCGGAATCAATATATAGTGTCACAGGAATGGTTCAAAACACAGACAATAAGAAGGGTCGGTTTTCTTGTACTTAATTCGGCATTGTGCCTTTTCTATTTAGTTCCGATGCACTTTCTGTGTTTCATCGTCAATACGAAGGTTGGAGGGATACAGTAAACCTGAAGTGAATCATCGGAATCCATAACTAGTGTCACAGGAATGGTTCAAACATAGACAGTAAGAAGAGTCAGTTTTCGTGTAGTTAATTCCGCATTGTGCCTTTTCTATTTAATTCCGATGCAATTTATGTGTTTCATCGTCAATAAGAAAGTCTGAGGGATACGGTAAACCTGAAGTGAAGCATCGGAATATATAACTAGTGTCACAGGAATGGTTCATAACTTAGACAGTAAGAAGAGTCAGTTTTCTTGAACATAAGTAGGCATTGTGCCTTTTGTATTTAATTTCGATGCGATTTCTGTGTTTCATCGTCAATAAGAAGGTCAGGGGGATACAGTAAACCTGAGGTGAAGCATCGGAATCTATAACTAGTGTCACATGAATGGTTCAAAACATAGACAGTAAGAAGAGTCAGTTATCTTGTACTAAAGTTGGAATTGTGCTTTTTGTATTCAATTCCGATGCAATTTGTTTGTTTCACCGTCAATAAGAAGGTCAGAGGGATACTTTAAACCTGAAGTGAAGCATCGGAATCACTATTTAGTGTCACAGGAATGGTTCAAACATAGACAGTAAGAAGAATCAGTTTTCTTGTACTTAATTCGGCATTGTGCCTTTTCTATTTAATTCCGATGCAATTTCTGTGTTTCATCGTCAATGAGAAGGTCAGAGGGATACAGTAAACCTGAAGTGAAGCATCGGCATCTATAACTAGTGTCACTTGAATGGTTCAAAACATAGACAGTAAGAAGAGTCAGTATTCTCGTACTTACGTAGGCATTGTTCCTGTTCTATTTAATTCCGATGCAATTTCTATGTTTCATCGTCAATAAGAAGGTCCGAGGGATACAGTAAACCTGAAGTGAAGCATCGGAATCTATAACTAGTGTCACAGGAATGGATCAAAGTATAGACAGTAAGAAGAGTCAGTTTTCTTGTACTTAAGTCGGCGTTGTGCCTTTTGTATTTAATTCCGATGCAATATCTGTGTTTCATCAACAATAAGAAGGTCAGAGGGATGCAGTAAACCTGAAGTGAAGAATCGGCAACTATAACTAGTGTCACAGGAATGGTTTAAAACATAGACAGTAAGAAGAGTCAGTTTCCTTGTACTTAAGTCGGCATTGTGCCTTTTCTATGTAATTCCGATGCAATTTCAGTGTTTCATCGTCAATAAGAAGGTCAGAGGGATACAGTAAACCTGAAGTGAAGCATCGGAATCTATAACTAGTGTCACAGGAATGGTTCAAAACATAGACAGTAAGAAGCGTCAGTCTTCTTGTACTTAAGTCGGCATTGTGCCTTCTGTATTTATTTCCGATGCAATTTCTGTGTTTCATCGTCAGTACGAAGGTCAGAGGGATACAGTATACCTGAAGTGAAGCATCGGAATATATAACTAGTGTTACAGGAATGGTTCAAAGCATAGACAGTAAAGAAGAGTCAGTTTTCCTGTACTTAAGTCGGCATTGTGCATTTTGTATTTAATTCCGATGCAATTTCTGTGTTTCATCGTCAATAAAAAGGTCAGAGGGATACAGTAAACCTGAAGTGAAGCATCGGAATCTATAACTAGTGTCACAGGCATGGTTCAAACATAGACAGTAAGAAGAGTCAGTTTTCTTGTACTTAAGTCGGCATTGTGCCTTTTGTATTTAATTCCGATGCACTTTCTATGTTTCATCGTCAATAAGAAGGTCAGAGGGTTACAGTAAACCTGAAGTGCAGCATCGGAATCCATAATTAGTGTCACATGAATGGTTCAAACATAGACAGTAAGAAGAGTCAGTTTTCTTGTACATAAGTCGGCATTGTGCCTTTTCTATTTAATTCCGATGCAATTTCTGTGTTTCATCGTCTATACGAAGGTTGGAGGGATACAGTAAACCTGAAGTGAATCATCGGAATCCATAACTAGTGTCACAGGAATGGTTCAAAACATAGACAGTAAGAAGAGTCAGTTTTCTTGTACTTAAGTCGGCATTGTGCTTTTTGTATTTATTTCCGATGGACTTTTTGTGTTTCATCGTCAATAACAAGGTCAGAGGGATGCAGTAAACCTGAAGTGAAGCATCGGAATCTATAACTAGTGTCACATGAATGGTTCAAACATAGACAGTAAGAAGAGTCAGTTTTCTTGTACATAAGTCGGCATTGTGCCTTTTCTATTTTATTCCGATGCAATTTCTGTCTTTCATCGTCTATACGAAGGTCAGAGGGTTACAGTAAACCTGAAGTGCAGCATCGGAATCAATATTTAGTGTCACAGGAATGGTTCAAAACACAGACAGTAAGAAGGGTCAGTTTTCTTGTACTTAATTCGGCATTGTGCCTTTTCTATTTATTTCCGATGCAATTTCTGTGTTTCATCGTCAATACGAAGGTTGGAGGGATACAGTAAACCTGAAGTGAATCATCGGAATCCATAACTAGTGTCACAGGAATGGTTCAAAACATAGACAGTAAGAAGAGTCAGTTTTCTTGAACTTAAGTCGGCATTGTGCCTAATGTATTTAATTCCGTTTCAATTTCTTTGTTTCATCGTCAATAAGAAGGTCAGAGGGATACAGTAAACCTGAGGTGAAGCTTCGGAATCTTTAACTAGTGTCACAGGAATGGTTCAAAACATAGACAGTAAGAAGAGTCAGTTTTCGTGTAGTGAAGTCGGCATTGTGCCTTTTCTATTTAATTCCGATGCAATTTCTGTGTTTCATCGTCAATAAGAAGGTCTGAGGGATACGGTAAACCTGAAGTGGAGCATCGGAATATATAATTAGTGTCACAGGAATGGTTCACAACTTAGACACTAAGAAGAGTCAGTTTACTTGAACATAAGTAGGCATTGTGCCTTTTGTATTTAATTTCGATGCGATTTCTGTGTTTCATCGTCAATAAGAAGGTCAGAGGGATACAGTAAACCTGAAGTGAAGCATCGGAATCTATAACTAGTGTCACATGAATGGTTCAAAACATAGACAGTAAGAAGAGTCAGTTATCTTGTACTTAAGTTGGAATTGTGCTTTTTGTATTCAATTCCGATGCAATTTCTGTGTTTCACCGTCAATAAGAAGGTCAGAGGGATACTGTAAACCTGAAGTGAAGCATCGGAATCACTATTTAGTGTCACAGGAATGGTTCAAACATAGACAGTTAGAAGATTCAGTATTCTTGTACTTAATTCGGCATTGTGCATTTTCTATTTAATTCCGATGCATCTTCTGTGTTTCATCGTCAATGAGAAGGTCAGAGGGATACAGTAAACCTGAAGTGAAGCATCGGCATCTATAACTAGTGTCACAGGAATGGTTCAAAACATAGACAGTAAGAAAAGTCAGTATTCTTGTACTTACGTCGGCATTGTTCCTGTTCTATTTAATTCCGATGCAATTTCTATGTTTCATCGTCAATAAGAAGGTCAGAGGAATACGGTAAACCTGAAGTGAAGCATCGGAATCTATAACTAGTGTCACAGGAATGGTTCAAAACATAGACAGTAAGAAGAGTCAGTCTTCTTGTACTTAAGTCGGCATTGTGCCTTTTGTATTTAATTCCGATGCAAATTCTGTGTTTCATCGTCACTAAGAAGGTCAGAGGAATACGGTAAACCTGATGTGAAGCATCGGAATCTATAACTAGTGTCACAGGAATGGTTCAAAACATAGACAGTAAGATGAGTCAGTTTTCTTGTACTTAAGTCGGCATTGTGCATTTTGTATTTAATTCCGATGCAATTTATGTGTTTCATCGTCAATAAAAAGGTCAGAGGGATACAGTAAACCTGAAGTGAAGCATCGGAATCTATAACTAGTGTCACAGGCATGGTTCAAACATAGACAGTAAGAAGAGTCAGTTTTCTTGTACTTAAGTCGGCATTGTGAGTTTTGTATTTAATTCCGATGCACTTTCTGTGTTTCATCGTCAATAAGAAGGTCAGAGGGTTACAGTAAACCTGAAGTGCAGCATCGGAATCCATAATTAGTGTCACATGAATGGTTCAAAGCATAGAGAGTAAGAAGAGTCAGTTTTCTTGTACATAAGTCGGCATTGTGCCTTTTGTATTTAATTCCGATGCAATTTCAGTGTTTCATCGTCAATAAGAAGGTCAGAGGGATACAGTATCCCTGAAGTGAAGCATCGGAATCAATATTTAGTGTCACAGGAATGGTTCAAAACACAGACAGTAAGAAGGGTCAGTTTTCTTGTACTTAATTCGGCATTGTGCATTTTCTATTTAATTCCAATGCAATTTCTTTGTTTCATCGTCAATACGAAGGTTGGAGGGATACAGTAAACCTGAAGTGAAGCATCGGAATCTATAACTAGTGTCACAGGAATGGTCCAAAACATAGACAGTAAGAAAAGTCAGTTTTCTTGTACTTAAGTCGGCATTGTTCCTTTTGTATTTAACTCCGATGCAATTTCTGTGTTTCATCGTCAATATGAAGGTCAGAGGGATACAGTAAACCTGAAGTGAAGCATCGGAATATATAACTAGTGTCACAGGAATGGTTCAAAGCATAGACAGTAAAGAAGAGTCAGTTTTCTTGTACTTAAGTCGGCATTGGGCATTTTGTATTCAATTCCGATGCAATTTCTGTGTTTCATCGTCAATAAAAAGGTCAGAGGGATACAGTAAATCTGAAGTGAAGCATCGGAATCTATAACTAGTGTCACAGGAATGGTTCAAACATAGACAGTAGGAAGAGTCAGTTTTCTTGTACTTATGTCGGCATTGTGCCTTTTGTATTTAATTCAACGCACTTTCTGTGTTTCAACGTCAATAAGAAGGTCAGAGGGTTACAGTAAACCTGAAGTGCAGCATCGGAATCCATAATTAGTGTCACATGAATGGTTCAAAACATAGAGTAAAAATAGTCAGTTTTCTTGTACATAAGTCGGCATTGTGCCTTTTGTATTTAATTCCGATGCAATTTCAGTGTTTCATCGTCAATACGAAGGTTGGAGGGATACAGTAAACCTGAAGTGAAGAATCGGCAACTATAACTAGTGTCACAGGAATGGTTCAAAACATAGACAGTTGGAAGGGTCAGTTTTCTTGTACTTAATTCGGCATTGTGCCTTTTGTATGTAATTCCGATGCAATTTCAGTGTTTCATCGTCAGTAAGAAGGTCAGAGGGATACAGTATACCTGAAGTGAAGCATCGGAATCAATATTTAGTGTCACAGGAATGGTTCAAAACACAGACAGTTAGAAGGGTCAGTTTTCTTGTACTTAATTCGGATTGTGCTTTTTCTATTTAATTCCGATGCAATTTCTGTGTTTCATCGTCAATACGAAGGTTGGAGGGATACAGTAAACCTGAAGTGAAGAATCGGCAACTATAACTAGTGTCACAGGAATGGTTCAAAACATAGACAGTAAGAAGAGTCAGATTCCTTGTACTTAAGTCGGCATTGTGCCTTTTGTATGTAATTCCGATGCAATTTCAATGTTTCATCGTCAGTAAGAAGGTCAGAGGGATACAGTAAACCTGAAGAGAAGCATCGGAATGTATAACTAGTGTAACAGGAATGGTTCAAAACATAGACAGTAAGAAGAGTCAGTCTTCTTGTACTTAAGTCGGCATTGTGCCTTTTGTATTTAATTCCGATGCAATTTCTGTGTTTCATCGTCACTAAGAAGGTCAGAGGAATACGGTAAACCTGAAGTGAAGCATCGGAATCTTTAACTAGTGTCACAGGAATGGTTCAAAACATAGACAGTAAGAAGAGTCAGTTTTCTTGTACTTAAGACGTCATTGTGCCATTTGTATTTAATTCCGATGCAATTTCTGTGTTTCGTCAACAATAAGAAGGTCAGAGGAATGCAGTAAACCCGAAGTGAAGAATCGGCAACTATAACTAGTGTCACAGGAATGGTCAAAACATAGACAGTAAGAAGAGTCAGTTTCCTTGTACTTAAGTCGGCATTGTGCCTTTTGTATGTAATTCCGATACAATTTCAGTGTTTCATCGTCAATAAGAAGGTCAGAGGGATACAGTAAACCTGAAGTGAAGCATCGGAATCTATAACTAGTGTCACAGGAATGGTCCAAAACATAGACAGTAAGAAAAGTCAGTTTTCTTGTACTTAAGTCGGCATTGTTCCTTTTGTATTTAACTCCGATGCAATTTCTGTGTTTCATCGTCAATATGAAGGTCAGAGGGATACAGTAAACCTGAAGTGAAGCATCAGAATATATAACTAGTGTTTCATCGTCAATAAAAAGGTCAGAGGGATACAGTAAATCTGAAGTGAAGCATCGGAATCTATAACTAGTGTCACAGGAATGGTTCAAACATAGACAGTAGGAAGAGTCAGTTTTCTTGTACTTATGTCGGCATTGTGCCTTTTGTATTTAATTCAACGCACTTTCTGTGTTTCAACGTCAATAAGAAGGTCAGAGGGTTACAGTAAACCTGAAGTGCAGCATCGGAATCCATAATTAGTGTCACATGAATGGTTCAAAACATAGAGAGTAAAAATAGTCAGTTTTCTTGTACATAAGTCGGCATTGTGCCTTTTGTATTTAATTCCGATGCAATTTCAGTGTTTCATCGTCAATACGAAGGTTGGAGGGATACAGTAAACCTGAAGTGAAGAATCGGCAACTATAACTAGTGTCACAGGAATGGATCAAAACATAGACAGTTGGAAGGGTCAGTTTTCTTGTACTTAATTCGCCATTGTGCCTTTTGTATGTAATTCCGATGCAATTTCAGTGTTTCATCGTCAGTAAGAAGGTCAGAGGGATACAGTATACCTGAAGTGAAGCATCGGAATCAATATTTAGTGTCACAGGAATGGTTCAAACATAGACAGTAAGAAGAGTCAGTTTTCTTGTACATAAGTCGGCATTGTGCCTTTTGTATTTAATTCCGATGCAATTTCTGTGTTTCATCGTCACTAAGAAGGTCAGAGGAATACGGTAAACCTGAAGTGAAGCATCGGAATCTATAACTAGTGTCACAGGAATGGTTCAAAACATAGACAGTAAGAAGAGTCAGTTTTCTTGTACTTAAGACGTCATTGTGCCATTTGTATTTAGTTCCGACGCAATATCTGTGTTTCATCGACAATAAGAAGGTCAGAGGGATACAGTAAACCTGAAGTGAAGCATCGGCATCTATAACTAGTGTCACAGGAATGGTTCAAAGCATAGACTGTGAGAAGAGTCAGTTTTCTTGTACTTAACTGGGCATTGTTCCTTTTGTATTTACCTCCGATGCAATTTCTGTGTTTCATCGTCAGTATGAAGGTCAGAGGGATACAGTAAACCTGAAGTGAAGCATCGGAATATATAACTAGTGTCACAGGAATGGTTCAAAGCATAGACAGTAAGAAGAGTCAGTTTTCTTGTACTTAAGACGTCATTGTGCCATTTGTATTTAGTTCCGACGCAATATCTGTGTTTCATCGACAATAAGAAGGTCAGAGGGATACAGTATACCTGAAGCGAAGCATCGGAATCAATATTTAGTGTCACAGGAATGGTTCAAAACACAGACAGCAAGAAGGGTCAGTTTTCTTGTACTTAATCCGGCATTGTGCTTTTTCTATTTAATTCCGATGCAATTTCTGTGTTTCATCGTCAATACGAAGGTTGGAGGGATACAGTAAACCTGAAGTGAAGCATCGGCATCTATAACTTGTGTCACAGGAATGGTTCAAAACATAGACAGTAAGAAGAGTCAGTTTTCTTGTACTTAAGTCGGCATTGTTCCTTTTCTATTTAATTCCGATGCAATTTCTATGTTTCATCGTCAATAAGAAGGTCAGAGGGATACAGTAAACCCAAAGTGAAGCATCGGAATGTATAACTAGTGTCACAGGAATGGTTCAAAACATTGACAGTAAGAAGAGTCAGTTTTCTTGTACTTAAGTCGGCATTGTGCTTTTTGTATTTAATTCCGATGTAATTTCTGTGTTTCATCAACAATAAGAAGGTCAGAGGGATACAGTAAACCTAAGTGAAGCATCGGAATCTATTACTAGTGTCACAGGAATGGTTCAAAACATTGACAGTAAGAAGAGTCAGTTTTCTTGTACTTAAGTCGGCATTGTGCTTTTTGTATTTAATTCCGATGCACTTTCTGTGTTTCATCGTCAATAAGAAGGTCAGAGGGTTACAGTAAACCTGAAGTGCAGCATCGGAATCCATAATTAGTGTCACATGAATGGTTCAAACATAGACAGTAAGAAGAGTCAGTTTTCTTGTACATAAGTCGGCATTGTGCCTTTTCTATTTAATTCCGATGCAATTTCTGTGTTTCATCGTCTATACGAAGGTCAGAGGGTTACAGTAAACCTGAAGTGCAGCATCGGAATCCATAATTAGTGTCACATGAATGGTTCAAAACATAGAGAGTAAGAAGAGTCAGTTTTCTTGTACATACGTCGGCATTGTGCCTTAAGTATTTAATTCCGCTGCTATTTCAGTGTTTCATCGTCAATAAGAAGGTCAGAGGGATACAGTATAAATGAAGTGAAGCATCGGAATCAATATTTAGTGTCACAGGAATGGTTCAAAACACAGACAGTAAGAAGGGTCAGTATTCTTGTACTTAATTCGGCGTTGTGCCTTTTCTATTTAATTCCGATGCAATTTCTGTGTTTCATCGTCAATACGAAGGTTGGAGGGATACAGTAAACCTGAAGTGAATCATCGGAATCCATAACTAGTGTCACAGGAATGGTTCATAACATAGACAGTAAGAAGAGTCAGTTTTCTTGTACTTAAGTCGGCATTGTTCCTTTTCTATTTAATTCCGATGCAATTTCTATGTTTCATCGTCAATAAGAAGGTCAGAGGGATACAGTAAACCTGAGGTGAAGCATCGGAATCTTTAACTAGTGTCACAGGAATGGTTCAAAACATAGACAGTAAGGAGAGTCAGTTTTCGTGTAGTTAAGTCGGCATTGTGCCTTTTCTATTTAATTCCGATGCAATATCTGTGTTTCATCGTCAATAAGAAGGTCTGAGGAATACGGTAAACCTGAAGTGAAGCATCGGAATATATAACTAGTGTCACAGGAATGGTTCATAACTTAGACAGTAAGAAGAGTCAGTTTTCTTGAACATAAGTAGGCATTGTGCCTTTTGTATTTAATTTCGATGCGATTTCTGTGTTTCATCGTCAATACGAAGGTTGGAGGGATACAGTAAACCTGAAGTGAATCATCGGAATCCATAACTAGTGTCACAGGAATGGTTCATAACATAGACAGTAGGAAGAGTCAGTTTTCTTGAACATAAGTAGGCATTGTGCCTTTTGTATTTATTTCCGATGCAATTTCTGTGTTTCATCAACAATGAGAAGGTCAGAGGGATGCAGTAAACCTGAAGTGAAGAATCGGCAACTATAACGAGTGTCACAGGAATGGTTCAAAACATAGACAGCAAGAAGAGTCAGTTTCCTTGTACTTAAGTCGGCATTGTGCTTTTTGTATGTAATTCCGATGCAATTTCAGTGTTTCATCGTCAATAAGAAGGTCAGAGGGATACAGTAAACCTGAAGTGAAGCATCGGAATCTATAACTAGTGTCACAGGAATGGTTCAAAACATAGACATTAAGAAGAGTCAGTCTTCTTGTACTTAAGTCGGCATTGTGCCTTTTGTATTTAATTCCGATGCAATTTCTGTGTTTCATCGTCACTAAGAAGGTCAGAGGAATACGGTAAACCTGAAGTGAAGCATCGGAATCTATAACTAGTGTCACAGGAATGGTTCAAAACATAGACAGTAAGAAGAGTCAGTTTTCTTGTACTTAGGTCGGCATTGTTCCTTTTCTATTTAATTCCGATGCACTTTCTGTGTTTCATCGTCAATAAGAAGGTCAGAGGGTTACAGTAAACCTGAAGTGCAGCATCGGAATCCATAATTAGTGTCACATGAATGGTTCAAAGCATAGAGAGTAAGAAGAGTCAGTTTTCTTGTACATAAGTCGGCATTGTGCCTTTTGTATTTAATTCCGAAGCAATTTCAGTGTTTCATCGTCAATAAGAAGGTCAGAGGGATACAGTATACCTGAAGTGAAGCATCAGAATCAATATTTAGTGTCACAGGAATGGTTCAAAACACAGACAGTAAGAAGGGTCAGTTTTCTTGTACTTAATTCGGCATTGTGCTTTTTCTATTTAATTCCGATGCAATTTCTGTGCTTCATCGTCATAACGAAGGTTTGAGGGATACAGTAAACCTGAAGTGAAGCAATCGAATCTATAACTAGTGTCACAGGAATGGTTCAAAACATAGACAGTAAGAAGAGTCAGTTTACTTGTACTTAAGTCGGCATTGTTCCTTTTCTATTTAATTCCGATGCAATTTCTATGTTTCATCGTCAATAAGAAGGTCAGAGGGATACAGTAAACCCAAAGTGAAGCATCGGAATCTATAACTAGTGTCACAGGAATGGTTCAAAACATTGACAGTAAGAAGAGTCAGTTTTCTTGTACTTAAGTCGGCATTGTGCTTTTTCTATTTAATTCCGATGCAATTTCTGTGTTTCATCGTCAATGAGAAGGTCAGAGGGATACAGTAAACCTGAAGTGAAGCATCGGCATCTATAACTAGTGCCACAGGAATGGTTCAAAACATAGACAGTAAGAAGAGTCAGTATTCTTGTACTTACGTCGGCATTGTTCCTGTTCTATTTAATTCCGATGAAATTTCTGTGTTTCATCAACAATAAGAAGGTCAGAAGGATGCAGTAAACCTGAAGTGAAGAATCGGCAACTATAACTAGTGTCGCAGGAATGGTCAAAACATAGACAGTAAGAAGAGTCAGTTTCCTTGTACTTAAGTCGGCATTGTGCCTTTTGTATGTAATTCCGATGCAATTTCAGTGTTTCATCGTCAATAAGAAGGTCAGAGAGATACAGTAAACCTGAAGTGAAGCATCGGAATCTATAACTAGTGTCACAGGAATGGTTCAAAACATAGACAGTAAGAAGAGTCAGTCTTCTTGTACTTAAGTCGGCATTGTGCCTTTTGTATATAATTCCGATGCAATTTCTGTGTTTCATCGTCACTAAGAAGGTCAGAGGGATACAGTATACCTGAAGTGAAGCATCGGAATCAATATTTAGTGTCACAGGAATGGTTCAAAACACAGACAGTAAGAAGGGTCAGTTTTCTTGTACTTAATTCGGATTGTGCTTTTTCTATTTAATTCCGATGCAATTTCTGTGTTTCATCGTCAATACGAAGGTTGGAGGGATACAGTAGACCTGAAGTGAAGAATCGGCAACTATAACTAGTGTCACAGGAATGGTTCAAAACATAGACAGTAAGAAGAGTCAGTTTCCTTGTACTTAAGTCGGCATTGTGCCTTTTGTATGTAATTCCGTTGCAATTTCAGTGTTTCATCGTCAGTAAGAAGGTCAGAGAGATACAGTAAACCTGAAGTGAAGCATCGGAATCCATAACTAGTGTCGCAGGAATGGTTCAAAACATAGACAGTAAGAAGAGTCAGTCTTCTTGTACTTAAGTCGGCATTGTGCCTTTTGTATTTAATTCCGATGAAATTTCTGTGTTTCATCGTCACTAAGAAGGTCAGAGGAATACGGTAAACCTGAAGTGAAGCATCGGAATCTATAACTAGTGTCACAGGAATGGTTCAAAGCATAGACTGTAAGAAGAGTCAGTTTTCTTGTACTAAAGTGGGCATTGTTTCTTTTGTATTTAACTCCGATGCAATTTCTGTGTTTCATCGTCAGTATGAAGGTCAGAGGGATACAGTTAGCCTAAAGTGAAGCATCGGAATACATAACTAGTGTCACAGGAATGGTTCAAAGCATAGGCAGTAAAGAAGAGTCAGTTTTCTTGTACTTAAGTCGGCATTGTGCATTTTGTATTTAAGTCCGACGCAATTTCTGTGTTTCATCGTCAATAAAAAGGTCAGGGGGATACAGTAAACCTGAAGTGAAGCATCGTAATCAATAACTAGTGTCACAGGCATGGTTCAAACATAGACAGTAAGAAGAGTCAGTTTTCTTGTACTTAAATTGGCATTGTGCCTTTTTTTATTAATTCCGATGCACTTTCTGTGTTTCATCGTCAATAAGAAGGTCAGAGGGTTACAGTAAACCTGAAGTGCAGCATCGGAATCCATAATTAGTGTCACATGAATGGTTCAAAACATAGAGAGTAAGAAGAGTCAGTTTTCTTGTACATAAGTCGGCATTGTGCCTTTTGTATTTAATTACGATGCAATTTCGGTGTTTCATCGTCAATAAGAAGGTCAGAGGGATACAGTATACCTGAAGTGAAGCATCAGAATCAATATTTAGTGTCACAGGAATGGTTCAAAACACAGACAGTAAGAAGGGTCAGTTTTCTTGTACTTAATTCGGCATTGTGCTTTTTTTATTTAATTCCGAGGCAATTTCTGTGTTTCATCGTCATAACGAAGGTTGGAGGGATACAGTAAACCTGAAGTGAAGCATCCGAATCTATAACTAGTGTCACAGGAATGGTTCAAAACATAGACAGTAAGAAGAGTCAGTTTTCTTGTACTTAAGTCGGCATTGTTCCTTTTCTATTTAATTCCGATGCAATTTCTATGTTTCATCGTCAATAAGAAGGTCAGAGGGATACAGTAAACCCAAAGTGAAGCATCGGAATCTATAACTAGTGTCACAGGAATGGTTCAAAACATTGACAGTAAGAAGAGTCAGTTTTCTTGTACATAATTCGGATTGTGCTATTTCTATTTAATTCCGATGCAATTTCTGTGTTTCATCGTCAATACGAAGGTTGGAGGGATACAGTAAACCTTAAGTGAAGAATCGGCAACTATAACTAGTGTCACAGGAATGGTTCAAACATAGACAGTAAGAAGAGTCAGTTTCCTTGTACTTAAGTCGGCATTGTGCCTTTTGTATGTAATTCCGTTGCAATTTCAGTGTTTCCTCGTCAGTAAGAAGGTCAGAGGGATACAGTAAACCTGAAGTGAAGCATCGTAATCCATAACTAGTGTCACAGGAATGGTTCAAAACATAGACAGTAAGAAGAGTCAGTCTTCTTGTACTTAAGTCTTCATTGTGCATTTTGTATTTAATTCCGATGCAATTTCTGTGTTTCATCGTCACTAAGAAGGTCAGAGGAATACGGTAAACCTGAAGTGAAGCATCGGAAACTATAACTAGTGTCACAGGAATGGTTCAAAACATAGACAGTAAGAAGAGTCAGTTTTCTTGTACTTAAGTCGGAATTGTGCTTTTTGTATTTAATTCCGATGTAATTTCTGTGTTTCATCAACAATAAGAAGGTCAGAGGGATACGGTAAACCTAAGCGAAGCATCGGAATCTATTACTAGTGTCACAGGAATGGTTCAAAACATTGACAGTAAGAAAAGTCAGTTTTCATGTACTTAAGTCGGCATTGTGCTTTTTGTATTTAATTCCGATGCACTTTCTGTGTTTCATCGTCAATAAGAAGGTCAGAGGGTTACAGTAAACCTGAAGTGACGCATCGGAATCCATAATTAGTGTCACATGAATGGTTCAAACATAGACAGTAAGAAGAGTCAGTTTTCTTGTACATAAGTCGGCATTGTGCCTTTTCTATTTAATTCCGATGGAATTTCTGTGTTTCATCGTCTATACGAAGGTCAGAGGGTTACAGTAAACCTGAAGTGCAGCATCGGAATCCATAATTAGTGTCACATGAATGGTTCAAAACATAGAGAGTAAGAAGAGTCAGTTTTCTTGTACATAAGTCGGCATTGTGCCTTAAGTATTTAATTCCGATGCTATTTCAGTGTTTCATCGTCAATAAGAAGGTCAGAGGGATACAGTATAAATGAAGTGAAGCATCGGAATCAATATTTAGTGTCACAGGAACGGTTCAAAACACAGACAGTAAGAAGGGTCAGTTTTCTTGTACTTAATTCGGCATTGTGCCTTTTCTATTTAATTCCGATGCAATTTCTGTGTTTCATCGTCAATACGAAGGTTGGAGGGATACAGTAAACCTGAAGTGAACCACCGGAATCCATAACTAGTGTCACAGGAATGGTTCAAAACATAGACAGTAAGAAGAGTCAGTTTTCTTTAACTTAAGTCGGCATTGTGCCTTTTGTATTTAATTTCGATGCGATTTCTGTGTTTCATCGTCAATAAGAAGGTCAGAGGGATACTGTAAACCTGAAGTGAAGCATCGGAATCACTATTTAGTGTCACAGGAATGGTTCAAACGTAGACAGTAAGAAGAATCAGTTTTCTTGTAATTAATTCGGCATTGTGCCTTTTCTATTTAATTCCGATGCAATTTCTGTATTTCATCAACAATAAGAAGGTCAGAGGGATACAGTAAACATGAAGTGAAGCATCGGCATCTATAACTAGTGTCACAGGAATGGTTCAAAACATAGACAGTAAGAAGAGTCAGTATTCTTGTACTTACGTCGGCATTGTTCCTGTTCTATTTAATTCCGATGCTATTTTTATGTTTCATCGTCAATAAGAAGGTCCGAGGGATACAGTAAACCTGAAGTGAAGCATCGGAATCTGTAACTAGTGTCACAGGAATGGATCAAAATATAGACAGTAAGAAGAGTCAGTTTTCTTGTACTTAAGTCGGCGTTGTGCCTTTTGTATTTAATTCCGATGCAATTTCTGTGTTTCATCAACAATAAGAAGGTCAGAGGGATGCAGTAAACCTGAAGTGAAGAATCGGCAACTATTACTAGTGTCACAGGAATGGTTCAAAACATAGACAGTAAGAAGAGTCTGTTTCCTTGTACTTAAGTCGGCATTGTGCCTTTTGTATGTAATTCCGATGCAATTTGAGTGTTTCATCGTCAATAAGAAGGTCAGAGGGATACAGTATACCTGAAGTGAAGCATCGGAATCTATAACTAGTGTCACAGGAATGGTTCAAAACATAGACATTAAGAAGAGTGAGTCTTCTTGTACTTAAGTCGGCATTGTGCCTTTTGTATTTAATTCCGATGCAATTTCTGTGTTTCATCGTCACTAAGAAGGTCAGAGGAATACGGTAAACCTGAAGTGAAGCATCGGAATCTATAACTAGTGTCACAGGAATGGTTCAAAACATAGACAGTAAGAAGAGTCAGTTTTCTTGTACTTAAGTCGTCATTGTGCCATTTGTATTTAGTTCCGACGCAATATCTGTGTTTCATCGTCAATAAGAAGGTCAGAGGGATACAGTAAACCTGAAGTGAAGCATCGGAATCTATAACTAGTGTCACAGGAATGGTTCAAAGCATAGACTGTAAGAAGAGTCAGTTTTCTTGTACTTAAGTGTTCATTGTTTCTTTTGTATTTAACTCCGATGCAATTTCTGTGTTTCATCGTCAGTATGAAGGTCAGAGGGATACAGTTAACCTGAAGTGAAGCATCGGAATATATAACTAGTGTCACAGGAATGGTTCAAAGCATAGACAGTAAAGAAGAGTCAGTTTTCTTGTACTTAAGTCGGCATTGTGCATTTTGTATTTAATTCCGATGCAATTTCTGTGTTTCATCGTCAATAAAAAGGTCAGGGGGATACAGTAAACCTGAAGTGATGCATCGTAATCTATAACTAGTGTCACAGGCATGGTTCAAACATAGACAGTAAGAAGAGTCAGTTTTCTTGTACTTAAGTCGGCATTGTGCCTTTTTTTTTTAATTCCGATGCACTTTCTGTGTTTCATCGTCAATAAGAAGGTCAGAGGGATAAAGTATACCTGAAGTGAAGCATCAGAATCAATATTTAGTGTCACAGGAATGGTTCAAAACACAGACAGTAAGAAGGGTCAGTTTTCTTGTACTTAATTCGGCATTGTGCTTTTTCTATTTAATTCCGATGCAATTTCTGTGTTTCATCGTCATAACGAAGGTTGGAGGGATACAGTAAACCTGAAGTGAAGCATCCGAATCTATAACTAGTGTCACAGGAATGGTTCAAAACATAGACAGTAAGAAAAGTCAGTTTTCTTGTACTTAAGTCGGCATTGTTCCTTTTCTATTTAATTCCGATGCAATTTCTATGTTTCATCGTCAATAAGAAGGTCTGAGGGATACAGTAAACCCAAAGTGAAGCATCGGAATCTATAACTAGTGTCACAGGAATGGTTCAAAACATTGACAGTAAGAAGAGTCAGTTTTCTTGTACTTAAGTCGGCATTGTGCTTTTTCTATTTAATTCCGATGCAATTTCAGTGCTTCATCGTTAATGAGAATGTCAGAGGGATACAGTAAACCTGAAGTGAACCATCGGCATCTATAACTAGTGTCACAGGAATGGTTCAAAACATAGACAGTAAGAAGAGTCAGTATTCTTGTACTTACGTCGGCATTGTACCTGTTCTATTTAATTCCGATGCAATTTCTGTGATTCATCAACAATAAGAAGGTCAGAAGGATGCAGTAAACCTGAAGTGAAGAATCGGCAACTATAACTAGTGTCGCAGGAATGGTCAAAACATAGACAGTAAGAAGAGTCAGTTTCCTTGCACTTAAGTCGGCATTGTGCCTTTTGTATGTAATTCCGATGCAATTTCAGTGTTTCATCGTCAATAAGAAGGTCAGAGGGATACAGTAAACCTGAAGTGAAGCATCGGAATCTATAACTAGTGTCACAGGAATGGTTCAAAACATAGACAGTAAGAAGAGTCAGTCTTCTTGTACTTAAGTCGGCATTGTGCCTTTTGTATATCATTCCGATGCAATTTCTGTGTTTCATCGTCACTAAGAAGGTCAGAGGGATACAGTATACCTGAAGTGAAGCATCGGAATCAATATTTAGTGTCACAGGAATGGTTCAAAACACAGACAGTAAGAAGGGTCAGTTTTCTTGTACTTAATTCGGATTGTGCTTTTTCTATTTAATTCCGATGCAATTTCTGTGTTTCATCGTCAATACGAAGGTTGGAGGGATACAGTAAACCTAAAGTGAAGAATCGGCAACTATAACTAGTGTCACAGGAATGGTTCAAATCATAGACAGTAAGAAGAGTCAGTTTCCTTGTACTTAAGTCGGCATTGTGCCTTTTGTATTTAATTCCGATGAAATTTCTGTGTTTCATCGTCACTAAGAAGGTCAGAGGAATACGGTAAACCTGAAGTGAAGCATCGGAATCAATAACTAGTGTCACAGGAATGGTTCAAAGCATAGACTGTAAGAAGAGTCAGTTTTCTTGTACTGAAGTGGGCATTGTTTCTTTTGTATTTAACTCCGATGCAATTTCTGTGTTTCATCGTCAGTATGAAGGTCAGAGGGATACAGTAAACCTGAAGTGAAGCATCGGAATATATAACTAGTGTCACAGGAATGGTTCAAAGCATAGACAGTAAAGAAGAGTCAGTTTTCTTGTACTTAAGTCGGCATTGTGCATTTTGTATTTAAGTCCGATGCAATTTCTGTGTTTCATCGTCAATAAAAAGGTCAGGGGGATACAGTAAACCTGAAGTGAAGCATCGTAATCTATAACTAGTGTCACAGGCATGGATCAAACATAGACAGTAAGAAGAGTCAGTTTTCTTGTACTTAAGTCGGCATTGTGCATTTTTTTTAAATTCCGATGCACGTTCTGTGTTTCATCGTCATTAAGATGGTCAGAGGGTTACAGTAAACCTGAAGTGCAGCATCGGAATCCATAATTAGTGTCACATGAATGGTTCAAAGCATAGAGAGTAAGAAGAGTCAGTTTTCTTGTACATAAGTCGGCATTGTGCCTTTTGTATTTAATTCCGATGCAATTTCAGTGTTTCATCGTCAATAAGAAGGGCAGAGGGATACAGTATACCTGAAGTGAAGCATCAGAATCAATATTTAGTGTCACAGGAATGGTTCAAAACGCAGACAGTAAGAAGGGTCAGTTTTCTTGTACTTAATTCGGCATTGTGCTTTTTCTATTTAATTCCGATGCAATTTCTGTGTTTCATCGTCATAACGGAGGTTGGAGGGATACAGTAAACCTGAAGTGAAGCATCCGAATCTATAACTAGTGTCACAGGAATGGTTCAAAACAGAGACAGTAAGAAGAGTCAGTTTTCTTGTACTTAAGTCGGCATTGTTCCTTTTCTATTTAATTCCGATGCAATTTCTATGTTTCATCGTCAATAAGATGGTCAGAGGGATACAGTAAACCCAAAGTGAAGCATCGGAATCTATAACTAGTGTCACAGGAATGGTTCATAACATTGACAGTAAGAAGAGTCAGTTTTCTTGTACTTAAGTCAGCATTATGCTTTTTCTATTTAATTCCGATGCAATTTCTGTGTTTCATCGTCAATGAGAAGGTCAGAGGGATACAGTAAACCTGAAGTGAAGCATCGGGATCTATAACTAGTGTCACAGGAATGGTTCAAAACATAGACAGTAAGAAGAGTCAGTATTCTTGTACTTACGTCGGCATTGTTCCTGTTCTATTTAATTCCGATGCAATTTCTGTGTTTCATCAACAATAAGAAGGTCAGAAGGATGCAGTAAACCTGAAGTGAAGAATCGGCAACTATAACTAGTGTAGAAGGAATGGTCAAAACATAGACAGTAAGAAGAGTCAGTTTCCTTGTACTTAAGTCGGCATTGTGCCTTTTGTATTTAATTCCGATGCAATTTCTGTGTTTCATCGTCACTAAGAAGGTCAGAGGAATACGGTAAACCTGAAGTGAAGCATCGGAATCTGTAACTAGTGTCACAGGAATGGTTCAAAACATAGACAGTAAGAAGAGTCAGTTTTCTTGTACTTAAGTCGCCATTGTGCTTTTTGTATTTAATTCCGATGTAATTTCTGTGTTTCATCAACAATAAGAAGGTCAGAGGGATACAGTAAACCTAAGTGAAGCATCGGAATCTATTACTAGTGTCACAGGAATGGTTCAAAACATTGACAGTAAGAAGAGTCAGTTTTCATGTACTTAAGTCGGCATTGTGCTTTTTGTATTTAATTCCGATGCACTTTCTGTGTTTCATCGTCAATAGGAAGGTCAGAGGGTTACAGTAAACCTGAAGTGCAGCATCGGAATCCATAATTAGTGTCACATGAATGGTTCAAACATAGACAGTAAGAAGAGTCAGTTTTCTTGTACATAAGTCGGCATTGTGCCTTAAGTATTTAATTCCGATGCTATTTCAGTGTTTCATCGTCAATAAGAAGGTCAGAGGGATACAGTATAAATGAAGTGAAGCATCGGAATCAATATTTAGTGTCACAGGAATGGTTCAAAACACAGACAGTAAGAAGGGTCAGTTTTCTTGTACTTAATTCGGCATTATGTCTTTTCTATTTAATTCCGATGCAATTTCTGTGTTTCATCGTCAATACGAAGGTTGGAGGGATACAGTAAACCTGAAGTGAATCATCGGAATCCATAACTAGTGTCACAGGAATGGTTCAAAGCATTGACAGTAAGAAGAGTCAGTTTTCATGTACTTAAGTCGGCATTGTGCTTTTTGTATTTAATTCTGATGCACTTTCTGTGTTTCATCGTCAATAAGAAGGTCAGAGGGTTACAGTAAACCTGAAGTGCAGCATCGGAATCCATAATTAGTGTCACATGAATGGTTCAAACATAGACAGTAAGAAGAGACAGTTTTCTTGTACATAAGTCGGCATTGTGCCTTTTCTATTTAATTCCGATGCAATTTCTGTGTTTCATCGTCTATACGAAGGTCAGAGGGTTACAGTAAACCTGAAGTGCAGCATCGGATTCCATAATTAGTGTCAAATGAATGGTTCAAAACATAGAGAGTAAGAAGAGTCAGTTTTCTTGTACATAAGTCGGCATTGTGCCTTAAGTATTTAATTCCGATGCTATTTCAGTGTTTCATCGTCAATACGAAGGTCAGAGGGATACAGTATAAATGAAGTGAAGCATCGGAATCAATATTTAGTGTCACAGGAATGGTTCAAAACACAGACAGTAAGAAGGGTCAGTTTTCTTGTACTTAATTCGGCATTATGCCTTTTCTATTTAATTCCGATGCAATTTCTGTGTTTCATCGTCAATACGAAGGTTGGAGGGATACAGTAAACCTGAAGTGAATCATCGGAATCCATAACTAGTGTCACAGGAATGGTTCAAAACATAGACAGTAAGAAGAGTCAGTTTTCTTGAACTTAAGTCGGCATTGTGCCTTTTGTATTTAATTTCGATGCGATTTCTGTGTTTCATCGTCAATAAGAAGGTCAGAGGGATACAGTAAACCTGAAGTGAAGCATCGGAATCTATAACTAGTGTCACATGAATGGTTCAAAACATAGACAGTAAGAAGAGTCAGTTAACTTGTACTTAAGTTGGAATTGTGCTTTTTGTATTCAATTCCGATGCAATTTCTGTGTTTCACCGTCAATAAGAAGGTCAGAAGGATACTGTAAACCTGAAGTGAAGCATCGGAATCACTATTTAGTGTCACAGGAATGGTTCAAACGTAGACAGTAAGAAGAATCAGTTTTCTTGTACTTAATTCGGCATTGTGCCTTTTCTATTTAATTCCGATGAAATTTCTGTGTTTCATCAACAATAAGAAGGTTAGAGGGATACAGTAAACCTGAAGTGAAGCATCGGCATCTATAACTAGTGTCACAGGAATGGTTCAAAACATAGACAGTAAGAAGAGTCAGTATTCTTGTACTTACGTCGGCATTGTTCCTGTTCTATTTAATTCCGATGCAATTTCTATGTTTCATCGTCAATAAGAAGGTCCGAGGGATACAGTAAACCTGAAGTGAAGCATCGGAATCTATAACTAGTATCACAGGAATGGATCACAATATAGACAGTAAGAAGAGTCAGTTTTCTTGTACTTAATTCGGCGTTGTGCCTTTTGTATTTAATTCCGATGCAATTTCTGTGTTTCATCAACAATAAGAAGGTCAGAGGGATGGAGAAAACCTGAAGTGAAGAATCGGCAACTATAACTAGTGTCACAGGAATGGTTCAAAACATAGACAGTAAGAAGAGTCAGTTTCCTTGTACTTAAGTCGGCATTGTGCCTTTTGTATGTAATTCCGATGCAATTTCAGTGTTTCATCGTCAATAAGAAGGTCAGAGGGATACAGTAAACCTGAAGTGAAGCATCGGAATCTATAAGTAGTGTCACAGGAATGGTTCAAATCATAGACATTAAGAAGAGTCAGTGTTCTTGTACTTAAGTCGGCATTGTGCCTTTTGTATTTAATTCCGATGCAATTTCTGTGTTTCATCGTCACTAAGAAGGTCAGAGGAATACGGTAAACCTGAAGTGAAGCATCGGAATCTATAACTAGTGTCACAGGAATGGTTCAAAACATAGACAGTAAGAAGAGTCAGTTTTCTTGTACTTAAGTCGTCATTGTGCCATTTGTATTTAGTTCCGACGCAATATCTGTGTTTCATCGTCAATAAGAAGGTCAGAGGGATACAGTAAACCTGAAGTGAAGCATCGGAATCTATAACTAGTGTCACAGGAATGGTTCAAAGCATAAACTGTAAGAAGAGTCAGTTTTCTTGTACTTAAGTCGGCATTGTGCCTTTTGTATTTAATTCCGATGCAATTTCTGTGTTTCATCGTCACTAAGAAGGTCAGAGGAATACGGTAAACCTGAAGTGAAGCATCGGAATCTATAACTAGTGTCACAGGAATGGTTCAAAACACAGACAGTAAGAAGGGTCAGTTTTCTTGTACTTAATTCGGCATTGTGCTTTTTCTATTTAATTCCGATGCAATTTCAGTGTTTCATCGTCAATAAGAAGGTCAGAGGGATACAGTATACCTGAAGTGAAGCATCGGGATCAATATTTAGTGTCACAGGAATGGTTCAAAGCACAGACAGTAAGAAGGGTCAGCTTTCTTGTACTTAATTCGGCATTGTGCTTTTTCTATTTAATTCCGATGCAATTTCTGTGTTTCAGCGTCAATACGAAGGTTGGAGGGATACAGTAAACCTGAAGTGAAGCATCGGCATCTATAACTTGTGTCACAGGAATGGTTCAAAACATAGACAGTAAGAAGAGTCAGTTTTCTTGTACTTAAGTCGGCATTGTTCCTTTTCTATTTAATTCCGATGCAATTTCTATGTTTCATCGTCAATAAGAAGGTCAGAGGGATACAGTAAACCCAAAGTGAAGCATCGGAATCTATAACTAGTGTCACAGGAATGGTTCAAAACATTGACAGTAAGAAGAGTCAGTTTTCTTGTACTTAAGTCGGCATTGTGCTTTTTGTATTTAATTCCGATGTAATTTCTGTGTTTCATCAACAATAAGAAGGTCAGAGGGATACAGTAAACCTGAAGGGAAGCATCGGAATCTATTACTAGTGTCACAGGAATGGTTCAAAACATTGACAGTAAGAAGAGCCAGTTTTCTTGTACTTAAGTCGGCATTGTGCTTTTTGTATTTAATTCCGATGCACTTTCTGTGTTTTATCCTCAATACGAAGGTCAAAGGGTTACAGTAAACCTGAAGTGCAGCATCGGTATCCATAATTAGTGTCACATGAATGGTTCAAACATAGACAGTAAGAAGAGTCAGTTTTCTTGTACATATGTCGGCATTGTGCCTTTTCTATTTAATTCCGAAGCAATTTCTGTGTTTCATCGTCTATACGAAGGTCAGAGGGTTACAGTAAACCTGAAGTGCAGCATCGGAATCCATAATTAGTGTCACATGAATGCTTCAAAACATAGAGAGTAAGAAGAGTCAGTTTTCTTGTACATAAGTCGGCATTGTGCCTTTTGTATTTAATTCCGATGCAATTTCAGTGTTTCATCGTCAATAAGAAGGTCAGAGGGATACAGTATACCTGAAGTGAAGCATCGGAATCTATAACTAGTGTCACAGGAATGGTTCAAACATAGACAGTAAGAAGAGTCAGTTTTCTTGTACTTATGTCGGCATTGTGCCTTTTGTATTTAATGCCGATGCACTTTCTGTGTTTCATTGTCAATAACAAGGTCAGAGGGATGCAGTAAACCAGAAGTGAAGCATCGGAATCTATAACTAGTGTCACAAGTATGGTTCAAACATAGACAGTAAGAAGAGTCAGTTATCTTGTACATAAGTCGGCATTGTGCCTTTTCTATTTAATTCCGATGCAATTTCTGTGTTTCATCGTCTATACGAAGGTCAGAGGGTTACAGTAAACCTGAAGTGCAGCATCGGAATCCATAATTAGTGTCACATGAATGGTTCAAAACATAGAGAGTAAGAAGAGTCAGTTTTCTTGTACATAAGTCGGCATTGTGCCTTTTGTATTTAATTCCGATGCAATTTCAGTGTTTCATCGTCAATAAGAAGGTCAGAGGGATACAGTAAACCTGAAGTGAAGCATCAGAATCAATATTTAGTGTCACAGGAATGGTTCAAAACACAGACAGTAAGAAGGGTCAGTTTTCTTGTACTTAATTCGGCATTGTGCTTTTTCTATTTTATTCCGATGCAATTTCTGTGTTTCATCGTCATAACGAAGGTTGGAGGGATACAGTAAACCTGAAGTGAAGCATCCGAATCTATAACTAGTGTCACAGGAATGGTTCAAAACATAGACAGTAAGAAGAGTCAGTTTTCTTGTACTTAAGTCGGCATTGTTCCTTTTCTATTTAATTCCGATGCAATTTCTATGTTTCATCGTCAATAAGAAGGTCAGAGGGATACAGTAAACCCAAAGTGAAGCATCGGAATCTATAACTAGTGCCACAGGAATGGTTCAAAACATTGACAGTAAGAAGAGTCAGTTTTCTTGTACTTAAGTCGGCATTGTGCTTTTTCTATTTAATTCCGATGCAATTTCTGTGTTTCATCAACAATAAGAAGGTCAGAAGGATGCAGTAAACCTGAAGTGAAGAATCGGCAACTATAACTAGTGTCGCAGGATATGGTCAAAACATAGACAGTAAGAAGAGTCAGTTTCCTTGTACTTAAGTCAGCATTGTGCCTTTTGTATGTAATTCCGATGCAATTTTCAGTGTTTCATCGTCAGTAAGAAGGTCAGAGGGATACAGTAAACCTGAAGTGAAGCATCGGAATCAATATTTAGTGTCACAGGAATTGTTCAAAACATAGACAGTAAGAACAGTCAGTCTTCTTGTACTTAAGTCGGCATTGTGCCTTTTGTATATAATTCCGATGCAATTTCTGTGTTTCATCGTCACTAAGAAGGTCAGAGGGATACAGTATACCTGAAGTGAAGCATCGGAATCAATATTTAGTGTCACAGGAATGGTTCAAAACACAGACAGTAAGAAGGGTCAGTTTTCTTGTACTTAATTCGGATTGTGCTTTTTCTATTTAATTCCGATGCAAATTCTGTGTTTCATCGTCAATACGAAGGTTGGAGGGATACAGTAAACATGAAGTGAAGAATCGGCAACTATAACTAGTGTCACAGGAATGGTTCAAAACATAGACAGTAAGAAGAGTCAGTTTCCTTGTACTTAAGTCGGCATTGGGCCTTTTGTATGTAATTCCGTTGCAATTTCAGTGTCTCATCGTCAGTAAGAAGGTCAGAGGGATACAGTAAACCTGAAGTGAAGCATCGGAATCCATAACTAGTGTCACAGGAATGGTTCAAAACATAGACAGTAAGTTGAGAGTCAGTCTTCTTGTACTTAAGTCGGCATTGTGACTTTTGTATTTAATTCCGATGCAATTTCTGTGTTTCATCGTCACTAAGAAGGTCAGTGGAATACGGTAAACCTAAAGTGAAGCATCGGAATCTATAACTAGTGTCACAGGAATGGTTCAAAGCAATAGACAGTAAGAAGAGTCAGTTTTCTTGTACTTAAGTCGTCATTGTGCCATTTGTCTTTAGTTCCGACGCAATATCTGTGTTTCATCGTCAATAAGAAGGTCAGAGGGATACAGTAAACCTGAAGTGAAGCATCGGAATCAATATTTAGTGTCACAGGAATGGTTCAAAACATAGACAGTAAGAACAGTCAGTCTTCTTGTACTTAAGTCGGCATTGTGCCTTTTGTATATAATTCCGATGCAATTTCTGTGTTTCATCGTCACTAAGAAGGTCAGAGGGATACAGTATACCTGAAGTGAAGCATCGGAATCAATATTTAGTGTCACAGGAATGGTTCAAAACACAGACAGTAAGAAGGGTCAGTTTTCTTGTACTTAATTCGGATTGTGCTTTTTCTATTTAATTCCGATGCAAATTCTGTGTTTCATCGTCAATACGAAGGTTGGAGGGATACAGTAAACATGAAGTGAAGAATCGGCAACTATAACTAGTGTCACAGGAATGGTTCAAAACATAGACAGTAAGAAGAGTCAGTTTCCTTGTACTTAAGTCGGCATTGGGCCTTTTGTATGTAATTCCGTTGCAATTTCAGTGTCTCATCGTCAGTAAGAAGGTCAGAGGGATACAGTAAACCTGAAGTGAAGCATCGGAATCCATAACTAGTGTCACAGGAATGGTTCAAAACATAGACAGTAAGTAGAGTCAGTCTTCTTGTACTTAAGTCGGCATTGTGCCTTTTGTATTTAATTCCGATGCAATTTCTGTGTTTCATCGTCACTAAGAAGGTCAGTGGAATACGGTAAACCTAAAGTGAAGCATCGGAATCTATAACTAGTGTCACAGGAATGGTTCAAAGCATAGACAGTAAGAAGAGTCAGTTTTCTTGTACTTAAGTCGGCATTGTTCCTTTTCTATTTAATTCCGATGCAATTTCTATGTTTCATCGTCAATAAGAAGGTCAGAGGGATACAGTAAACCCAAAGTGAAGCATCGGAATCTATAACTAGTGCCACAGGAATGGTTCAAAACATTGACAGTAAGAAGAGTCAGTTTTCTTGTACTTAAGTCGGCATTGTGCTTTTTCTATTTAATTCCGATGCAATTTCTGTGTTTCATCAACAATAAGAAGGTCAGAAGGATGCAGTAAACCTGAAGTGAAGAATCGGCAACTATAACTAGTGTCGCAGGAATGGTCAAAACATAGACAGTAAGAAGAGTCAGTTTCCTTGTACTTAAGTCAGCATTGTGCCTTTTGTATGTAATTCCGATGCAATTTCAGTGTTTCATCGTCAGTAAGAAGGTCAGAGGGATACAGTAAACCTGAAGTGAAGCATCGGAATCAATATTTAGTGTCACAGGAATGGTTCAAAACATAGACAGTAAGAACAGTCAGTCTTCTTGTACTTAAGTCGGCATTGTGCCTTTTGTATATAATTCCGATGCAATTTCTGTGTTTCATCGTCACTAAGAAGGTCAGAGGGATACAGTATACCTGAAGTGAAGCATCGGAATCAATATTTAGTGTCACAGGAATGGTTCAAAACACAGACAGTAAGAAGGGTCAGTTTTCTTGTACTTAATTCGGATTGTGCTTTTTCTATTTAATTCCGATGCAAATTCTGTGTTTCATCGTCAATACGAAGGTTGGAGGGATACAGTAAACATGAAGTGAAGAATCGGCAACTATAACTAGTGTCACAGGAATGGTTCAAAACATAGACAGTAAGAAGAGTCAGTTTCCTTGTACTTAAGTCGGCATTGGGCCTTTTGTATGTAATTCCGTTGCAATTTCAGTGTCTCATCGTCAGTAAGAAGGTCAGAGGGATACAGTAAACCTGAAGTGAAGCATCGGAATCCATAACTAGTGTCACAGGAATGGTTCAAAACATAGACAGTAAGTAGAGTCAGTCTTCTTGTACTTAAGTCGGCATTGTGCCTTTTGTATTTAATTCCGATGCAATTTCTGTGTTTCATCGTCACTAAGAAGGTCAGTGGAATACGGTAAACCTAAAGTGAAGCATCGGAATCTATAACTAGTGTCACAGGAATGGTTCAAAGCATAGACAGTAAGAAGAGTCAGTTTTCTTGTACTTAAGTCGTCATTGTGCCATTTGTCTTTAGTTCCGACGCAATATCTGTGTTTCATCGTCAATAAGAAGGTCAGAGGGATACAGTAAACCTGAAGTGAAGCATCGGAATCTATAACTAGTGTCAATGGAATGGTTCAAAACATAGACTGTAAGAAGAGTCAGTTTTCTTGTACTTAAGTCGGCATTGTTCCTTTTGTATTTAACTCCGATGCAATTTCTGTGTTTCATCGTCAATATGCAGGTCAGAGGGATACAGTAAACCTGAAGTGAAGCATCGGAATATTTAACTAGTGTCACATGAATGGTTCAAAGCATAGACAGTAAAGAAGAGTCAGTTTTCCTGTACTTAAGTCGTCATTGTGCCATTTGTATTCAATTCCGATGCAATTTCTGTGTTTCATCGTCAATAAAAAGGTCAGAGGGATACAGTAAACCTGAAGTGAAGCATCGGAATCTATAACTAGTGTCACTGGAATGGTTCAAACATAGACAGTAAGAAGAGCCAGTTTTCTTGTACTTAAGTCGGCATTGTGCCTTTTGTATTTAATTCCGATGCACTTTCTGTGTTTCAACGTCAATAAGAAGGTCAGAGGGTTACAGTAAACCTGAAGTGCAGCATCGGAATCCATAATTAGTGTCACATGAATGGTTCAAGACATAGAGAGTAAGAAGAGTCAGTTTTCTTGTACATAAGTCGGCATTGTGCCTTTTGTATTTAATTCCGATGCAATTTCAGTGTTTCATCGTCAATAAGAAGGTCAGACTGATACAGTATACCAGAAGGGAAGCATCGGAATCAATATTTAGTGTCACAGGAATGGTTCAAAACACAGAAAATAAGAGGGGTCAGTTTTCTTGAACTTAAGTCGGCATTGTGCCTTTTGTATTTAATTCCGTTGCAATTTCTGTGTTTCATCGTCAATAAGAAGGTCAGAGGGATACAGTAAACCTGAGGTGAAGCATCGGAATCTTTAACTAGTGTCACAGGAATGGTTCAAAACATAGACGGTAAGAAGAGTCAGTTTTCGTGTAGTTAAGTCGGCATTGTGCCTTTTCTATTTAATTCCGATGCAATTTCTGTGTTTCATCGTCAATAAGAAGGTCTGAGGGATACGGTAAACCTGAAGTGAAGCATCGGAATATATAACTAGTGTCACAGGAATGGTTCATAACTTACACAGTAAGAAGAGTCAGTTTCCTTGAACATAAGGAGGCATTGTGCCTTTTGTATTTAACTTCGATGCGATTTCTGTGTTTCATCGTCAGTTAGAAGGTCAGAGGGATACAGTAAACCTGAAGTGAAGCATCGGAATCCATAATTAGTATCACATGAATGGTTCAAAACATAGAGAGTAAAAAGAGTCAGTTTTCTTGTACATAAGTCGGCATTGTGCCTTTTGTATTTAATTCCGATGCAATTTCAGTGTTTCATCGTCAATAAGAAGGTCAGAGGGATACAGTATACCTGAAGTGAAGCATCGGAATCAATATTTAGTGTCACAGGAATGGTTCAAAACACAGACAGTAAGAAGGGTCAGTTTTCTTGTACTTAATTCGGATTGTGCTTTTTCTATTTGATTCCGATGCAATGTCTGTGTTTCATCGTCAATACGAAGGTTGGAGGGATACAGTAAACCTGAAGTGAAGAATCGGCAACTATAACTAGTGTCACAGGAATGGTTCAAAACATAGACAGTAAGAAGAGTCAGATTCCTTGTTATTAAGTCGGCATTGTGCCTTTTGTATGAAATTCCGATGCAATTTCAGTGTTTCATCGTCAGTAAGAAGGTCAGAGGAATACGGTAAACCTGAAGTGAAGCATCGGAATCTATGACTAGTGTCACAGGAACAGTTCAAAACATAGACAGTAAGAAGAGTCAGTTTTCTTGTACTTAAGACGTCATTGTGCAATTTGTATTTAGTTCCGACGCAATATCTGTGTTTCATCGACAATAAGAAGGTCAGGGGGATACAGTAAACCTGAAGTGAAGCATCGGAATCTATAACTAGTGTCACAGGAATGGTTCAAAGCATAGACTGTAAGAAGAGTCAGTTTTCTTGTACTTAAGTGGGCATTGTTCCTTTTGTATTTACCTCCGATGCAATTTCTGTGTTTCATCGTCAGTATGAAGGTCAGAGGGATACAGTAAACCTGAAGTGAAGCATCGGAATATATAACTAGTGTCACAAGAATGGTTCAAAGCATATACAGTATAGAAGAGTCAGTTTTCTTGTACTTAAGTCGGCATTGCGCCTTTTGTATTTAATTCCGATGCAATTTCTGTGTTTCATCGTCAATAAGAAGGTCAGAGGGTTACAGTAAACCTGAAGTGCAGCATCGGAATCCATAATTAGTGTCACATGAATGGTTCAAAGCATAGAGAGTAAGAAGAGTCAGTTTTCTTGTACATATGTCGGCATTGTGCCTTTTCTATTTAATTCCGAAGCAATTTCTGTGTTTCATCGTCTATACGAAGGTCAGAGGGTTACAGTAAACCTGAAGTGCAGCATCGGAATCCATAATTAGTGTCACATGAATGGTTCAAAACATAGAGAGTAAGAAGAGTCAGTTTTCTTGTACATAAGTCGGCTTTGTGCCTTTTGTATTTAATTCCGATGCAATTTCATTGTTTCATCGTCAATACGAAGGTCAGAGGGATACAGTATACCTGAAGTGAAGCATCGGAATCTATAACTAGTGTCACAGGAATGGTTCAAACATAGACAGTAAGAAGAGTCAGTTTTCTTGTACTTAAGACGGCATTGTGCCTTTTGTATTTAATTCCGATGCACTTTCTGTGTTTCATCGTCAATAACAAGGTCAGAGGGATGCAGTAAACCTGAAGTGAAGCTTCGGAATCTATAACTAGTGTCACAAGAATGGTTCAAACATAGACAGTAAGAAGAGTCAGTTTTCTTGTACATAAGTCGGCATTGTGCCTTTTCTATTTAATTCCGATGCAATTTCTGTGTTTCATCGTCTATACGAAGGTCAGAGGGTTACAGTAAACCTGAAGTGCAGCATCGGAATCCATAATTAGTGTTACATGAATGGTTCAAAACATAGAGAGTAAGAAGTGTCAGTTTTCTTGTACATATGTCGGCATTGTGCCTTTTGTATTTAATTCCGATGCAATTTCAGTGTTTCATCGTCAATAAGAAGGTCAGAGGGATACAGTATACCTGAAGTGAAGCATCGGAATCAATATTTAGTGTCACAGGAATGGTTCAAAACACAGACAGTAAGAGGGGTCAGTTTTCTTGAACTTAAGTCGGCATTGTGCCTTTTGTATTTAATTCCGTTGCAATTTCTGTGTTTCATCGTCAATAAGAAGGTCAGAGGGATACAGTAAACCTGAGGTGAAGCATCGGAATCTTTAACTAGTGTCACAGGAATGGTTCAAAACATAGACAGTAAGAAGAGTCAGTTTTCGTCTAGTTAAGTCGGCATTGTGCCTTTTCTATTTAATTCCGATGCAATTTCTGTGTTTCATCGTCAATAAGAAGGTCTGAGGGATACGGTAAACCTGAAGTGAAGCATCGGAATATATAACTAGTGTCACAGGAATGGTTCATAACTTAGACAGTAAGAAGTGTCAGTTTCCTTGAACATAAGTAGGCATTGTGCCTTTTGTATTTAACTTCGTTGCGATTTCTGTGTTTCATCGTCAATAAGAAGGTCAGAAGGGTACAGTAAACCTGAAGTGAAGCATCGGAATCTATAACTAGTGTCACATGAATGGTTCAAAACATAGACAGTAAGAAGGGTCAGTTATCTCGTACTTAACTTGGAATTGTGCTTTTTGTATTCAATTCCGATGCAATTTCTGTGTTTTACCGTCAATACGAAGGTCAGAGGGATACTGTAAACCTGAAGTGAAGCATCGGAAACACTATTTAGTGTCACAGGAATGGTTCAAACATGGACAGTAAGAAGAATCAGTTTTCTTGTACTTAATTCGGCATTGTGCCTCTTCTATTTAATTCCGATGCAATTTCTGTGTTTCATCGTCAATGAGAAGGTCAGAGGGATACAGTAAACCTGAAGTGAAGCATCGGCATCTATAACTAGTGTCACAGGAATGGTTCATAACATAGACAGTAAGAAGAGTCAGTATTCTTGTACTTACGTCGGCATTGTTCCTGTTCTATTTAATTCCGATGCAAATTCTATGTTTCATCGTCAATAAGAAGGTCCGAGGGATACAGTAAACCTGAAGTGAAGCATCGGAATCTATAACTAGTGTCACAGGAATAGATCAAAATATAGACAGTAAGAAGGGTCAGTTTTCTTGTACTTAAGTCGGCGTTGTGCCTTTTGTATTTAATTACGATGCAATTTCTGTGTTTCATCAACAATAAGAAGGTCAGAGGGATGCAGTAAACCTGAAGTGAAGAATCGGCAACTATAACTAGTGTCACAGGAATGGTTCAAAACATAGACAGTAAGAAGAGTCAGTTTCCTTGTACTTAAGTCGGCATTGTGCCTTTTGTATGTAATTCCGATGCAATTTCAGTGTTTCATCGTCAATAAGAAGGTCAGAGGGATACAGTAAACCTGAAGTGAAGAATCGGCAACTATAACTAGTGTCACAGGAATGGTTCAAAACATAGACAGTAAGAAGAGTCAGTTTCCTTGTACTTAAGTCGGCATTGTGCCTTTTGTATGTAATTCCATTGCAATTTCAGTGTTTCTTCGTCAGTAAGAAGGTAAGAGGGATACGGTAAACCTGAAGTGAAGCATCGGAATCTATAACTAGTGTCACAGGAATGGTTCAAAACATAGACAGTAAGAAGATTCAGTTTTCTTGTACTTAAGTCGTCATTGTGCCATTTGTATTTAGTTCCGACGCAATATCTGTGTTTCATCGTCAATAAGAAGGTCAGAGGGATACAGTAAACCTGAAGTGAAGCATCGGAAGCTATAATTAGTGTCACAGGAATGGTTCAAAGCATAGACTGTAAGAAGAGTTAGTTTTCTTGTACTTAAGTGGGCATTCTTTCTTTTGTATTTAACTCCGATGCAATTTCTGTGTTTCATCGTCAGTATGTAGGTCAGAGGGATACAGTTAACCTGAAGTGAAGCATCGGAATATATAACTAGTGTCACAGGAATGGTTCAAAGCATAGACAGTAAAGAAGAGTCAGTTTTCTTGTACTTAAGTCGGCATTGTGCATTTTGTATTTAATTCCGATGCAATATCTGTGTTTCATCGTCAATAAAAAGGTCAGATAGATACAGTAACCTGAAGTGAAGCATCGTAATCTGTAACTAGTGTCACAGGCATGGTTCAAACATAGACAGTAAGAAGAGTCAGTTTTCTTGTACTTAAGTCGGCATTGTGCCTTTTGTATTTAATTCCGATGCACTTTCTGTGTTTCATCGTCAATAAGAAGGTCAGAGGGTTACAGTAAACCTGAAGTGCAGCATCGGAATCCATAATTAGTGTCACATGAATGGTTCAAAGGATAGAGAGTAAGAAGAGTCAGTTTTCTTGTACATAAGTCGGCATTGTGCCTTTTGTATTTATTTTCGATGCAATTTCAGTGTTTCATTGTCAATAAGGTCAGAGGGATACAGTAAACCTGGAGTAAAGCATCGGAATCTATAACTAGTGTCGAAGGAATGGTTCAAAACATAGACAGTAGGAAGAGTCAGTTGTCTTGTACTTAAGTCGGCATTGTGCTTTTTGTATTTAATTCCGATGAAATTTCTGTGTTTCATCGTCAATAAGAAGGTCAGAGGGATACAGTAAACCTGACGTGAAGCAACGTAATCTATAACTAGTGTCACAGGAATGGTTCAAAGCATTGACAGTAAGAAGAGTCAGTTTTCTTGTACCTAAGTCGGCATTGTTCCTTTTCTATTTCATTCCGATGCAATTTCTATGTTTCATCGTCAATAAGAAGGGCAGAGGGATACAGTATACCTCAAGTGAATCATCGGAAACTATAAGTAGTGTCACAGGAATGGTTCAAAACATAGACAGTAAGAAGAGTCAGTGTTCTTGTACTTAAGTCGGCATTGTGCCTTTTGTATTTATTTCCGAAGCAATTTCTGTGTTTCATTGTCAATAAGGTCAGAGGGATACAGTAAACCTGGAGTAAAGCATCGGAATCTATAACTAGTGTCACATAAATGGTTCAAAATATAGTCAGTAAGAGAGTCAGTTTTCTTGTACCTAAGTCGGCATTGCTCCATTTCTATTTCATTCCGATGCAATTTCTATGTTTCATCGTCAATAAGAAGGTCAGAGGGATACAGTATACCTGAAGTGAAGCATCGGAATCTATAACTAGTGTCACAGGAATGGATCAAAACATAGACAGTAAGAAGAGTCAGTTTTCTTGTACTTAAGTCGGCATTGTGCCTTTAGTATATAATTCCGAAGCAATTTCTGTGTTTCATCGTTATATGAAGGTCAGAGGGATACAGTAAACCTGATGTGAAGCATCGGAATCTATAACTAGGGTCACAGGAATGGTTCAAAACATAGACAGTAAGAAGAGTCAGTTTTCTTGTACTGAAGTCGGCATTGTGCCTTTTCTATTTAATTCCGATGTATTTTCTGTGTTTCATCTTCAATTAGAAGGTCAGAGGGATACAGTATACCTGAAGTGAAGCATCGGAATCTATAACTAGTGTCACAGGAATGGATCAAAACATAGACAGTAAGAGAGTCAGTTTTCTTGTACTTAAGTCGGCATTGTGCCTTTTGTATATAATTCCGAAGCAATTTCTGTGTTTCATCGTCAATAAGGTCAGAGGGATACAGTAAACCTGGAGTAAAGCATCGGAATCTATAACTAGTGTCACATGAATGGTTCAAAACATAGTCAGTAAGAAGAGTCATTTTTCTTGTACTTAAGTCGGCATTGTGCTTTTGTATTTAATTCCGATGCGATTTCTGCGTTTCATCGTCAATAAGACGGTCAATGGGATATAGTAAACCTGAAGTGAAGCTCTCGCTGTTCTAGGCGCGCAGTCCGGAACCGTGCGACCCCTACGGTCGCAGGTTCGAACCCTGCCTCGGGCATGGATGTGTGTGATGTCCTTAGGTTAGTTAGGTTTAAGTAGTTCTAAGTTCTAGGGGACTGATGACCACACCAGTTGAGTCCCATAGTTCTCAGAGCCATTTGAACCTGAAGTGAAGCATCGGAATGTATATCTAGTGTCACAGGAATGGTTCAAAACATAGACAGTAAGAAGAGTCAGTTTTCTTGTACTTAAGTCGGCATTGTGCCTTTTGTATTTAATTCCGATGCAATTTCTGTGTTTCATCGTCAATAAGAAGGTCAGAGGGATACAGTAAACCTGAAGTGAAGCATCGGAATCAATAACTAGTGTCACAGCAATGGTTCAAAACATAGACAGTAAGAAGAGTCAGTTTTCTTGTACTGAAGTCGGCATTGTGCCTTTTGTATTTAATTCCGATGCATTTTCTGTGTTTCATCGTCAATAAGAAGGTCAGAGGGATACAGTAAACCTGAAGTGAAGCATCGGAATCTATAACTAGTGTCACAGGAATGGTTCAATCATACACAGTAAGATGAGTCAGTTTTCCTGTACTTAAGTCGGAATTGTGCCTTTTGTATTTAATTCCGATGCGATTTCTGCGTTTGATCATCAATAAGAACGTCAGAGGGATATAGTAAACCTGAAGTGAAGCTCTCGCTGTTCTAGGCGCGCAGTCCGGAACCGTGCCACCGCTACGGTCGCAGGTTCGAATCCTGCCTCGGGCATGGATGTGTGTGATGTCCTTAGGTTAGTTAGGTTTAAGTAGTTCTAAGTTCTAGGGGACTGATGACCACAGCAGTTGAGTCCCATAGTTCTCAGAGCCATTTGAACCTGAAGTGAAGCATCGGAATCTATATCTAGTGTCACAGGAATGGTTCAAAACATAGACAGTAAGAAGAGTCAGTTTTCTTGTACTTAAGTCGGCATTGTGCCTTTTGTATTTAATTCCGATGCAATTTCTGTGTTTCATCGTCAATAAGAAGGTCAGAGGGATACAGTAAACCTGAAGTGAAGCATCGGAATCAATAACTAGTGTCACAGCAATGGTTCAGAACATAGACAGTAAGAAGGGTCAGTTTTCTTGTACGTAAGTCGGCATTGTGCCTTTTGTAATTGATTCCGATGCAATATCTGTGTTTCATCTTCAATAAGAAGGTCAGAGGGATACAGTAAACCTGAACAGAAGCATCGGAATCTATAACTAGTATCACAGGAATGGTTCAAAACATAGACAGTAAGAAGAGTCAGTTTTCTTGTACCTATTCGGCGTTGTTCCTTTTCTATTTCATTCCGACGCAATTTCTATGTTTCATCGTCAATAAGCAGGTCAGAGGGATACAGTATACCTGAAGTGATGCATTGGAATCTATAAGTAGTGTCACAGGAATGGATCAAAAATTAGACAGTAAGAAGAGTCAGTTTTCTTGTACTTAAGTCGGCATTGTGCTTTTTGTGTTTATTTCCGAAGCAATTTCTGTGTTTCATCGTCAATATGAAGGTCAGAGGGATAGAGTAAACCTGAGGTGAAGCATCGGAATCTATAACTAGGGTCACAGGAATGGCTCAAAACATAGACAGTAAGAAGAGTCAGTTTTCTTTTACTGAAGTCGGCATTGTGCCTTTTCTATTTAATTCCGTTATAATTTCTGTGTTTCACCTTCAATTAGAAGGTCAGAGGGATACAGTAAACCTGAAGTGAAGCATCGGAATCTATAACTAGTGTGGAAGGAATGGTTCAAAACATAGAGAGTAGGAAGAGTCAGTTGTCTTGTACTGAAGTCGGCATTGTGCTTTTTGTATTTAATTCTGATGAAATTTCTGTGTTTCATCGTCAATAAGAAGGTCAGAGGGATACAGTAATCCTGACGTGAAGCAACGTAATCTATAACTAGTGTCACAGGAATGGTTCAAAACATAGACAGTAAAATGAGTCAGTTTTCTTGTACCTAAGACGGCATTGTTCCTTTTCTATTTCATTCCGATGCAATTTCTATGTTTCATCGTCAATAAGAAGGGCAGAGGGATACAGTATACCTCAAGTGAAGCATCGGAATCTATAAGTAGTGTCACAGGAATGGTTCAAATCATAGACAGTAAGAAGAGTCAGTTTTCTTGTACTTAAGTCGGCATTGTGCCTTTTGTATTTAATTCCGAAGCAATTTCTGTGTTTCATCGTCAATAAGGTCAGAGGGATACAGTAAACCTGGAGTAAAGCATCGGAATCTATAACTAGTGTCACATAAATGGTTCAAAATATAGTCAGTAAGAAGAGTCAGTTTTCTTGTACCTAAGTCGGCATTGTTCCATTTCTATTTCGTTCCGATGCAATTTCTATGTTTCATCGTCAATAAGAAGGTCAGAGGGATACAGTATACCTGAAGTGAAGCATCGGAATCTATAACTAGTGTCACAGGAATGGATCAAAACATAGACAGTAAGAAGAGTCAGTTTTCTTGTACTTAAGTCGGCATTGTGCATTTTGTATTTAATTCCGAAGCAATTTCTGTGTTTCATCGTTAATATGAAGGTCAGAGGGATACAGTAAACCTGATGTGAAGCATCGGAATCTATAACTAGGGTCACAGGAATGGTTCAAAACATAAACAGCAAGAAGAGTCAGTTTTCTTGTACTGAAGTCGGCATTGTGCCTTTTGTATTTAATTCCGATGCATTTTCTGAGTTTCATCGTCAATAAGAAGGTCAGAGGGATACAGTAAACCTGAAGTGAAGCATCGGAATCTATAACTAGTGTCACAGGAATGGTTCAATCATACACAGTAAGAAGAGTCAGTTTTCCTGTACTTAAGTCGGAATTGTGCCTTTTGTATTTAATTCCGATGCGATTTCTGCGTTTGATCGTCAATAAGAAGGTCAGAGGGATATAGTAAATTTGAAGTGAAGCTCTCGTTGTTCTAGGCGCACAGTCCGGAACCGTGCCACCGCTACGGTCGCAGTTTCGAATCCTGCCTCGGGCATGGATGTGTGTGATGTCCTTAGGTTAGTTAGGTTTAAGTAGTTCTAAGTTCTAGGGGACTGATGACCACAGCAGTTGAGTCCCATAGTTCTCAGAGCCATTTGAACCTGAAGTGAAGCATCGGAATCTATATCTAGTGTCAAAGAAATGTTTCAAAACATAGACAGTAAGGAGAGTCAGTTTTCTTGTACTTAAGTCGGCATTGTGCCTTTTGTATTTAATTCCGATGCAATTTCTGTGTATCATCGTCAATAAGAAGGCCAGAGGGATACAGTAAACCTGAAGTGAAGCATCGGAATCAATAACTAGTGTCACAGCAATGGTTCAGAACATAGACAGTAAGAAGGGTCAGTTTTCTTGTACGTAAGTCGGCATTGTGCCTTTTGTAATTGATTCCGATGCAATATCTGTGTTTCACCTTCAATAAGAAGGTCAGAGGGATACAGTAAACCTGAACAGAAGCATCGGAATCTATAACTAGTATCACAGGAATGGTTCAAAACATAGACAGTAAGAAGAGTCAGTTTTCTTGTACCTATTCGGCGTTGTTGCTTTTCTATTTCATTCCGACGCAATTCCTATGTTTCATCGTCAATAAGCAGGTCAGTTGGATACAGTATACCTGAAGTGATGCATCGGAATCTATAACTAGTGTCACAGGAATGGATCAAAACATAGACAGTAAGAAGAGTCAGTTTTCTTGTACTTAAGTCGGCATTGTGCTTTTTGTGTTTAATTCCGAAGCAATTTCTGTGTTTCATCGTCAATATGAAGGTCAGAGGGATACAGTAAACCTGAGGTGAAGCATCGGAATCTGTAACTAGGGTCACAGGAATGGCTCAAAACATAGACAGTAAGAAGAGTCAGTTTTCTTGTACTTAAGTCGGCATTGTGCCTTTTCTATTTAATTCCGATATAATTTCTGTGTTTCGCCTTCAATTAGAAGGTCAGAGGGATACAGTAAACCTGAAGTGAAGCATCGGAATCTATAACTAGTGTCGAAGGAATGGTTCAAAACATAGACAGTAAGAAGAGTCAGTTGTCTTGTACTGAAGTCGGCATTGTTCCATTTCTATTTCATTCCGATGCAATTTCTATGTTTCATCGTCAATAAGAAGGTCAGAGGGATACAGTATACCTGAAGTGAACCCTCGGAATCTATAACTAGTGTCACAGGAATGGATCAAAACATAGACAGTAAGAGAGTCAGTTTTCTTGTACTGAAGTCGGCATTGTGCCTTTTGTATTTAATTCCGATGCATTTTCTGTGTTTCATCGTCAATAAGAAGGTCAGAGGGATACAGTAAACCTGAAGTGAATCATCGGAATCTATAACTAGTGTCACAGGAATGGTTCAATCATACACAGTAAGATGAGTCAGTTTTCCTGTACTTAAGTCGGAATTGTGCCTTTTGTATTTAATTCCGATGCGATTTCTGCGTTTGATCATCAATAAGAACGTCAGAGGGATATAGTAAACCTGAAGTGAAGCTCTCGCTGTTCTAGGCGCGCAGTCCGGAACCGTGCCACCGCTACGGTCGCAGGTTCGAATCCTGCCTCGGGCATGGATGTGTGTGATGTCCTTAGGTTAGTTAGGTTTAAGTAGTTCTAAGTTCTAGGGGACTGATGACCACAGCAGTTGAGTCCCATAGTTCTCAGAGCCATTTGAACCTGAAGTGAAGCATCGGAATCTATATCTAGTGTCACAGGAATGGTTCAAAACATAGACAGTAAGAAGAGTCAGTTTTCTTGTACTTAAGTCGGCATTGTGCCTTTTGTATTTAATTCCGATGCAATTTCTGTGTTTCATCGTCAATAAGAAGGTCAGAGGGATACAGTAAACCTGAAGTGAAGCATCGGAATCAATAACTAGTGTCACAGCAATGGTTCAGAGCATAGACAGTAAGAAGGGTCAGTTTTCTTGTACGTAAGTCGGCATTGTGCCTTTTGTAATTGATTCCGATGCAATATCTGTGTTTCATCTTCAATAAGAAGGTCAGAGGGATACAGTAAACCTGAACAGAAGCATCGGAATCTATAACTAGTATCACAGGAATGGTTCAAAACATAGACAGTAAGAAGAGTCAGTTTTCTTGTACCTATTCGGCGTTGTTCCTTTTCTATTTCATTCCGACGCAATTTCTATGTTTCATCGTCAATAAGCAGGTCAGAGGGATACAGTATACCTGAAGTGATGCATTGGAATCTATAAGTAGTGTCACAGGAATGGATCAAAAATTAGACAGTAAGAAGAGTCAGTTTTCTTGTACTTAAGTCGGCATTGTGCTTTTTGTGTTTATTTCCGAAGCAATTTCTGTGTTTCATCGTCAATATGAAGGTCAGAGGGATAGAGTAAACCTGAGGTGAAGCATCGGAATCTATAACTAGGGTCACAGGAATGGCTCAAAACATAGACAGTAAGAAGAGTCAGTTTTCTTTTACTGAAGTCGGCATTGTGCCTTTTCTATTTAATTCCGTTATAATTTCTGTGTTTCACCTTCAATTAGAAGGTCAGAGGGATACAGTAAACCTGAAGTGAAGCATCGGAATCTATAACTAGTGTGGAAGGAATGGTTCAAAGCATAGAGAGTAGGAAGAGTCAGTTGTCTTGTACTGAAGTCGGCATTGTGCTTTTTGTATTTAATTCTGATGAAATTTCTGTGTTTCATCGTCAATAAGAAGGTCAGAGGGATACAGTAATCCTGACGTGAAGCAACGTAATCTATAACTAGTGTCACAGGAATGGTTCAAAACATAGACAGTAAAATGAGTCAGTTTTCTTGTACCTAAGACGGCATTGTTCCTTTTCTATTTCATTCCGATGCAATTTCTATGTTTCATCGTCAATAAGAAGGGCAGAGGGATACAGTATACCTCAAGTGAAGCATCGGAATCTATAAGTAGTGTCACAGGAATGGTTCAAATCATAGACAGTAAGAAGAGTCAGTTTTCTTGTACTTAAGTCGGCATTGTGCCTTTTGTATTTAATTCCGAAGCAATTTCTGTGTTTCATCGTCAATAAGGTCAGAGGGATACAGTAAACCTGGAGTAAAGCATCGGAATCTATAACTAGTGTCACATAAATGGTTCAAAATATAGTCAGTAAGAAGAGTCAGTTTTCTTGTACCTAAGTCGGCATTGTTCCATTTCTATTTCGTTCCGATGCAATTTCTATGTTTCATCGTCAATAAGAAGGTCAGAGGGATACAGTATACCTGAAGTGAAGCATCGGAATCTATAACTAGTGTCACAGGAATGGATCAAAACATAGACAGTAAGAAGAGTCAGTTTTCTTGTACTTAAGTCGGCATTGTGCATTTTGTATTTAATTCCGAAGCAATTTCTGTGTTTCATCGTTAATATGAAGGTCAGAGGGATACAGTAAACCTGATGTGAAGCATCGGAATCTATAACTAGGGTCACAGGAATGGTTCAAAACATAAACAGCAAGAAGAGTCAGTTTTCTTGTACTGAAGTCGGCATTGTGCCTTTTGTATTTAATTCCGATGCATTTTCTGAGTTTCATCGTCAATAAGAAGGTCAGAGGGATACAGTAAACCTGAAGTGAAGCATCGGAATCTATAACTAGTGTCACAGGAATGGTTCAATCATACACAGTAAGAAGAGTCAGTTTTCCTGTACTTAAGTCGGAATTGTGCCTTTTGTATTTAATTCCGATGCGATTTCTGCGTTTGATCGTCAATAAGAAGGTCAGAGGGATATAGTAAATTTGAAGTGAAGCTCTCGTTGTTCTAGGCGCACAGTCCGGAACCGTGCCACCGCTACGGTCGCAGTTTCGAATCCTGCCTCGGGCATGGATGTGTGTGATGTCCTTAGGTTAGTTAGGTTTAAGTAGTTCTAAGTTCTAGGGGACTGATGACCACAGCAGTTGAGTCCCATAGTTCTCAGAGCCATTTGAACCTGAAGTGAAGCATCGGAATCTATATCTAGTGTCAAAGAAATGTTTCAAAACATAGACAGTAAGGAGAGTCAGTTTTCTTGTACTTAAGTCGGCATTGTGCCTTTTGTATTTAATTCCGATGCAATTTCTGTGTATCATCGTCAATAAGAAGGCCAGAGGGATACAGTAAACCTGAAGTGAAGCATCGGAATCAATAACTAGTGTCACAGCAATGGTTCAGAACATAGACAGTAAGAAGGGTCAGTTTTCTTGTACGTAAGTCGGCATTGTGCCTTTTGTAATTGATTCCGATGCAATATCTGTGTTTCACCTTCAATAAGAAGGTCAGAGGGATACAGTAAACCTGAACAGAAGCATCGGAATCTATAACTAGTATCACAGGAATGGTTCAAAACATAGACAGTAAGAAGAGTCAGTTTTCTTGTACCTATTCGGCGTTGTTGCTTTTCTATTTCATTCCGACGCAATTCCTATGTTTCATCGTCAATAAGCAGGTCAGTTGGATACAGTATACCTGAAGTGATGCATCGGAATCTATAACTAGTGTCACAGGAATGGATCAAAACATAGACAGTAAGAAGAGTCAGTTTTCTTGTACTTAAGTCGGCATTGTGCTTTTTGTGTTTAATTCCGAAGCAATTTCTGTGTTTCATCGTCAATATGAAGGTCAGAGGGATACAGTAAACCTGAGGTGAAGCATCGGAATCTGTAACTAGGGTCACAGGAATGGCTCAAAACATAGACAGTAAGAAGAGTCAGTTTTCTTGTACTTAAGTCGGCATTGTGCCTTTTCTATTTAATTCCGATATAATTTCTGTGTTTCGCCTTCAATTAGAAGGTCAGAGGGATACAGTAAACCTGAAGTGAAGCATCGGAATCTATAACTAGTGTCGAAGGAATGGTTCAAAACATAGACAGTAAGAAGAGTCAGTTGTCTTGTACTGAAGTCGGCATTGTTCCATTTCTATTTCATTCCGATGCAATTTCTATGTTTCATCGTCAATAAGAAGGTCAGAGGGATACAGTATACCTGAAGTGAACCCTCGGAATCTATAACTAGTGTCACAGGAATGGATCAAAACATAGACAGTAAGAGAGTCAGTTAACTTGTATTTAAATCGGCATTGTGCTTTTGTATTTAATTCCGATGCGATTTCTGCGTTTCATCGTCAATAAGAAGGGCAGAGGGATACAGTAAACCTGAAGTGAAGCTCTCGCTGTTCTAGCCGCGCAGCCCGGAACCGTGCGACCGCTACGGTCGCAGGTTCGAATCCTGCCTCGGGCATGGATGTGTGTGATGTCCTTAGGTTAGTTAGGTTTAAGTAGTTCTAAGTTCTAGGGGACTGATGACCACAGCAGTTGAGTCCCATAGTTCTCAGAGCCATTTGAACCTGAAGTGAAGCATCGGAATCTATATCTAGTGTCACAGGGATGGTTCAAAACATAGACAGTAAGAAGAGTCAGTTTTCTTGTACTTAAGTCGGCATTGTGCATTTTGTATTTAATTCCGATGCAATTTCTGTGTTTCATCGTCAATAAGAAGGTCAGAGGGATACAGTAAACCAGAAGTGAAGCATCGGAATCAATAACTAGTGTCACAGCAATGGTTCAGAACATAGACAGTAAGAAGGGTCAGTTTTCTTGTACGTAAGTCGGCATTGTGCCTTTTGTAATTGATTCCGATGCAATATCTGTGTTTCATCTTCAATAAGAAGGTCAGAGGGATACAGTAAACCTGAACAGAAGCATCGGAATCTATAACTAGTATCACAGGAATGGTTCAAATCATAGACAGTAAGAAGAGTCAGTTTTCTTGTACCTATTCGGCGTTGTTCCTTTTCTATTTCATTCCGACGCAATTCCTATGTTTCGTCGTCAATAAGCAGGTCAGAGGGATACAGTATACCTGAAGTGATGCATCGGAATCTATAACTAGTGTCACAGGAATGGATCAAAACATAGACAGTAAGAAGAGTCAGTTTTCTTGTACTTAAGTCGGCATTGTGCTTTTTGTGTTTAATTCCGAAGCAATTTCTGTGTTTCATCGTCAATATGAAGGTCAGAGGGATACAGTAAACCTTATGTGAAGCATCGGAATCTATAACTAGGGTCACAGGAATGGCTCAAAACATAGACAGTAAGAAGAGTCAGTTTTCTTGTACTGAAGTCGGCATTGTGCCTTTTCTATTTAATTCCGATATAATTTCTGTGTTTCGCCTTCAATTAGAAGGTCAGAGGGATGCAGTAAACATGAAGTGAAGCATCGGAATCTATAACTAGTGTCGAAGGAATGGTTCAAAACATAGACAGTAGGAAGAGTCAGTTGTCTTGTACTGAAGTCGGCATTGTTCCATTTCTATTTCATTTCGATGCAATTTCTATGTTTCAGCGTCAATAAGAAGGTCAGAGGGATACAGTATACCTGAAGTGAAGCATCGGAATCTATAACTAGTGTCACAGGAATGGATCAAAACATAGACAGTAAGAGAGTCAGTTAACTTGTATTTAAATCGGCATTGTGCTTTTGTATTTAATTCCGATGCGATTTCTGCGTTTCATCGTCAGTAAGAAGGTCAGAGGGATACAGTAAACCTGAAGTGAAGCTCTCGCTGTTCTAGGCGCGCAGTCCGGAACCGTGCGACCTCTACGGTCGCAGGTTCGAATCCTGCCTCGGGCATGGATGTGTGTGATGTCCTTAGGTTAGTTAGGCTTAAGTAGTTCTAAGTTCTAGGGGACTGATGACCACAGCAGTTGAGTCCCATAGTTCTCAGAGCCATTTGAACCTGAAGTGAAGCATCGGAATCTATATCTAGTGTCACAGGGATGGTTCAAAACATAGACAGTAAGAAGAGTCAGTTTTCTTGTACTTAAGTCGTCATTGTGCATTTTGTATTTAATTCCGATGCAATTTCTGTGTTTCATCGTCAATAAGAAGGTCAGAGGGATACAGTAAACCTGAAGTGAAGCATCGGATTCAATAACTAGTGTCACAGCAATGGTTCAAAACATAGACAGTAAGAAGAGTCAGTTTTCTTGTACCTATTCGGCGTTGTTCCTTTTCTAATTCATTCCAACGCAATTTCTATGTTTCAACGTCAATAAGCAGGTCAGAGGGATACAGTATACCTGAAGTGATGCATCGGAATCTATAACTAGTGTCACAGGAATGGATCAAAACATAGACAGTAAGAAGAGTTAGTTTTCTTGTACTTAAGTCGGCATTGTGCTTTTTGTATTTAATTCCGATGAAATTTCTGTGTTTCATCGTCAATAAGAAGGTCAGAGGGATACAGTAATCCTGACGTGAAGCAACGTAATCTATAACTAGTGTCACAGGAATGGTTCAAAGCATTGACAGTAAGAAGAGTCAGTTTTCTTGTACCTAAGACGGCATTGTTCCTTTTCTATATCATTCCGATGCCATTTCTATGTTTCATCGTCAATAAGAAGGGCAGAGGGATACAGTATACCTCAAGTGAAGCATCGGAATCTATAAGTAGTGTCACAGGAATGGTTCAAATCATAGACAGTAAGAAGAGTCAGTTTTCTTGTACTTAAGTCGTCATTGTGCCTTTTGTATTTAATTCCGAAGCAATTTTCTGTGTTTCATCGTCAATAAGGTCAGAGGTATACAGTAAACCTGGAGCAAAGCATCGGAATCTGTAACTAGTGTCACATAAATGGTTCAAAATATAGTCAGTAAGAAGAGTCAGTTTTCTTGTACCTAAGTCGGCATTGTTCCATTTCTATTTCATTCCGATGCAATTTCTATGTTTCATCGTCAATAAGAAGGTCAGAGGGATACAGTATACCTGAAGTGAAGCATCGGAATCTATAACTAGTGTCACAGGATGGATCAAAACATAGACAGTAAGAAGAGTCAGTTTTCTTGTACTTAAGTCGGCATTGTGCATTTTGTATTTAATTCCGAAGCAATTTCTGTGTTTCATCGTTAATATGAAGGTCAGAGGGATACAGTAAACCTGATGTGAAGCATCGGAATCTATAACTAGGGTCACAGGAATGGTTCAAAACATAGACAGTAAGTAGAGTCAGTTTTCTTGTACTGAAGTCGGCATTGTGCCTTTTCTATTTAATTCCGATGTAATTTCTGTGTTTCATCTTCAATTAGAAGGTCAGAGGGATACAGTATACCTGAAGTGAAGCATCGGAATCTATAACTAGCATCACAGGCATGGATCAAAACATAGACAGTAACAGAGTCAGTTTTCTTGTACTTAAGTCGGCATTGTGCCTTTTGTATTTAATTCCGAAGCAATTTCTGTGTTTCACCGTCAATAAGAAGGTCAGAGGGATACAGTAAACCTGGAGTAAAGCATCGGAATCTAATAACTAGTGTCACATGAATAGTTCAAAAACATAGTCAGTAAGAAGAGTCATTTTTCTTGTACTTAAGTCGGCATTGTGCTTTTGTATTTAATTCCGATGCGATTTCTGCGTTGATCGTCAATAAGAAGGTCAGAGGGATATAGTAAACAAGAAGTGAAGCTCTTGCTGTTCTAGGCGCGCAGTCCGGAACCGTGCCACCGCTACGGTCGCAGGTTCGAATCCTGCCTCGGGTATGGATGTGTGTGATGTCCTGAGGTTAGTTAGGTTTAAGTAGTTCTAAGTTCTAGGGGACTGATGACCACAGCAGTTGAGTCCCATAGTTCTCAGAGCCATTTGAACCTGAAGTGAAGCATCGGAATCTATATCTAGTGTCAAAGAAATGGTTCAAAACATAGATAGTAAGAAGAGTCAGTTTTCTTGTACTTAAGTCGGCATTGTGCCTTTTGTATTTAATTCCGATGCAATTTCTGTGTTTCATCGTCAATAAGAAGGTCAGAGGGATACAGTAAACCTGAAGTGAAGCATCGGAATCAATAACTAGTGTCACAGCAATGGTTCAGAACATAGACAGTAAGAAGGGTCAGTTTTCTTGTACGTAAGTCGGCATTGTGCCTTTTGTAATTGATTCCGATGCAATATCTGTGTTTCATCTTCAATAAGAAGGTCAGAGGGATACAGTAAACCTGAACAGAAGCATCGGAATCTATAACTAGTATCACAGGAATGGTTCAAAACATAGACAGTAAGAAGAGTCAGTTTTCTTGTACCTATTCGGCGTTGTTCCTTTTCTATTTCATTCCGACGCAATTTCTATGTTTCATCGTCAATAAGCAGGTCAGAGGGATACAGTATACCTGAAGTGATGCATCGGAATCTATAACTAGTGTCACAGGAATGGATCAAAACATAGACAGTAAGAAGAGTCAGTTTTCTTGTACTTAAGTCGGCATTGTGCTTTTTGTGTTTAATTCCGAAGCAATTTCTGTGTTTCATCGTCAATATGAAGGTCAGAGGGATACAGTAAACCTGAGGTGAAGCATCGGAATCTATAACTAGGGTCACAGGAATGGCTCAAAACATAGACAGTAAGAAGAGTCAGTTTTCTTGTACTGAAGTCGGCATAGTGCCTTTTCTATTTAATTCCGATATAATTTCTGTGTTTCGCCTTCAATTAGAAGGTCAGAGGGATACATTAAACCTGAAGTGAAGCATCGGAATCTATAACTAGTGTCGAAGGAATGGTTCAAAACATAGACAGTAGGAAGAGTCAGTTGTCTTGTACTTAAGTCGGCATTGTGCTTTTTGTATTTAATTCCGATGAAATTTCTGTGTTTCATCGTCAATAAGAAGGTCAGAGGGATACAGTAATCCTGACGTGAAGCAACGTAATCTATAACTAGTGTCACAGGAATGGTTCAAAGCATTGACAGTAAGAAGAGTCAGTTTTCTTGTACCTAAGACGGCATTGTTCCTTTTCTATTTCATTCCGATGCAATTTTTATGTTTCATCGTCAATAAGAAGGGCAGAGGGATACAGTATACCTCAAGTGAAGCATCGGAATCTATAAGTAGTGTCACAGGAATGGTTCAAATCATAGACAGTAAGAAGAGTCAGTTTTCTTGTACTTAAGTCGGCATTGTGCCTTTTGTATTTAATTCCGAAGCAATTTCTGTGTTTCATCGTCAATAAGGTCAGAGGGATACAGTAAACCTGGAGTAAAGCATCGGAATCTATAACTAGTGTCACATAAATGGTTCAAAATATAGTCAGTAAGAAGAGTCAGTTTTCTTGTACCTAAGTCGGCATTGTTCCATTTCTATTTCATTCCGATGCAATTTCTATGTTTCATCGTCAATAAGAAGGTCAGAGGGATACAGTATACCTGAAGTGAAGCATCGGAATCTATAACTAGTGTCACAGGAATGGATCAAAACATAGACAGTAAGAAGAGTCAGTTTTCTTGTACTTAAGTCGGCATTGTGCATTTTGTATTTAATTCCGAAGCAATTTCTGTGTTTCATCGTTAATATGAAGGTCAGAGGGATACAGTAAACCTGATGTGAAGCATCGGAATCTATAACTAGGGTCACAGGAATGGTTCAAAACATAGACAGTAAGAAGAGTCAGTTTTCTTGTACTGAAGTCGGCATTGTGCCTTTTCTATTTAATTCCGATGTAATTTCTGTGTTTCATCTTCAATTAGAAGGTCAGAGGGATACAGTATACCTGAAGTGAAGCATCGGAATCTATAACTAGTGTCACAGGAATGGATCAAAGCATAGACAGTAAGAGAGTCAGTTTTCTTGTACTTAAGTCGGCATTGTGCCTTTTGTATTTAATTCCGAAGCAATTTCTGTGTTTCATCGTCAATAAGAAGGTCAGACGGATACAATAAACCTGGAGTAAAGCATCGGAATCTATAACTAGTGTCACATGAATAGTTCAAAACATAGTCAGTAAGAAGAGTCATTTTTCTTGTACTTAAGTAGGCATTGTGCTTTTGTATTTAATTCCGATGCGATTTCTGCGTTTCATCGTCAATAAGAAGGACAGAGGGATATAGTAAACAAGAAGTGAAGCTCTTGCTGTTCTAGGCGCGCAGTCCGGAACCGTGCCACCGCTACGGTCGCAGGTTCGAATCCTGCCTCGGGTATGGATGTGTGTGATGTCCTGAGGTTAGTTAGGTTTAAGTAGTTCTAAGTTCTAGGGGACTGATGACCACAGCAGTTGAGTCCCATAGTTCTCAGAGCCATTTGAACCTGAAGTGAAGCATCGGAATCTATATCTAGTGTCAAAGAAATGGTTCAAAACATAGATAGTAAGAAGAGTCAGTTTTCTTGTACTTAAGTCGGCATTGTGCCTTTTGTATTTAATTCCGATGCAATTTCTGTGTTTCATCGTCAATAAGAAGGTCAGAGGGATACAGTAAACCTGAAGTGAAGCATCGGAATCAATAACTAGTGTCACAGCAATGGTTCAGAACATAGACAGTAAGAAGGGTCAGTTTTCTTGTACGTAAGTCGGCATTGTGCCTTTTGTAATTGATTCCGATGCAATATCTGTGTTTCATCTTCAATAAGAAGGTCAGAGGGATACAGTAAACCTGAACAGAAGCATCGGAATCTATAACTAGTATCACAGGAATGGTTCAAAACATAGACAGTAAGAAGAGTCAGTTTTCTTGTACCTATTCGGCGTTGTTCCTTTTCTATTTCATTCCGACGCAATTTCTATGTTTCATCGTCAATAAGCAGGTCAGAGGGATACAGTATACCTGAAGTGATGCATCGGAATCTATAACTAGTGTCACAGGAATGGATCAAAACATAGACAGTAAGAAGAGTCAGTTTTCTTGTACTTAAGTCGGCATTGTGCTTTTTGTGTTTAATTCCGAAGCAATTTCTGTGTTTCATCGTCAATATGAAGGTCAGAGGGATACAGTAAACCTGAGGTGAAGCATCGGAATCTATAACTAGGGTCACAGGAATGGCTCAAAACATAGACAGTAAGAAGAGTCAGTTTTCTTGTACTGAAGTCGGCATAGTGCCTTTTCTATTTAATTCCGATATAATTTCTGTGTTTCGCCTTCAATTAGAAGGTCAGAGGGATACATTAAACCTGAAGTGAAGCATCGGAATCTATAACTAGTGTCGAAGGAATGGTTCAAAACATAGACAGTAGGAAGAGTCAGTTGTCTTGTACTTAAGTCGGCATTGTGCTTTTTGTATTTAATTCCGATGAAATTTCTGTGTTTCATCGTCAATAAGAAGGTCAGAGGGATACAGTAATCCTGACGTGAAGCAACGTAATCTATAACTAGTGTCACAGGAATGGTTCAAAGCATTGACAGTAAGAAGAGTCAGTTTTCTTGTACCTAAGACGGCATTGTTCCTTTTCTATTTCATTCCGATGCAATTTTTATGTTTCATCGTCAATAAGAAGGGCAGAGGGATACAGTATACCTCAAGTGAAGCATCGGAATCTATAAGTAGTGTCACAGGAATGGTTCAAATCATAGACAGTAAGAAGAGTCAGTTTTCTTGTACTTAAGTCGGCATTGTGCCTTTTGTATTTAATTCCGAAGCAATTTCTGTGTTTCATCGTCAATAAGGTCAGAGGGATACAGTAAACCTGGAGTAAAGCATCGGAATCTATAACTAGTGTCACATAAATGGTTCAAAATATAGTCAGTAAGAAGAGTCAGTTTTCTTGTACCTAAGTCGGCATTGTTCCATTTCTATTTCATTCCGATGCAATTTCTATGTTTCATCGTCAATAAGAAGGTCAGAGGGATACAGTATACCTGAAGTGAAGCATCGGAATCTATAACTAGTGTCACAGGAATGGATCAAAACATAGACAGTAAGAAGAGTCAGTTTTCTTGTACTTAAGTCGGCATTGTGCATTTTGTATTTAATTCCGAAGCAATTTCTGTGTTTCATCGTTAATATGAAGGTCAGAGGGATACAGTAAACCTGATGTGAAGCATCGGAATCTATAACTAGGGTCACAGGAATGGTTCAAAACATAGACAGTAAGAAGAGTCAGTTTTCTTGTACTGAAGTCGGCATTGTGCCTTTTCTATTTAATTCCGATGTAATTTCTGTGTTTCATCTTCAATTAGAAGGTCAGAGGGATACAGTATACCTGAAGTGAAGCATCGGAATCTATAACTAGTGTCACAGGAATGGATCAAAGCATAGACAGTAAGAGAGTCAGTTTTCTTGTACTTAAGTCGGCATTGTGCCTTTTGTATTTAATTCCGAAGCAATTTCTGTGTTTCATCGTCAATAAGAAGGTCAGACGGATACAATAAACCTGGAGTAAAGCATCGGAATCTATAACTAGTGTCACATGAATAGTTCAAAACATAGTCAGTAAGAAGAGTCATTTTTCTTGTACTTAAGTAGGCATTGTGCTTTTGTATTTAATTCCGATGCGATTTCTGCGTTTCATCGTCAATAAGAAGGACAGAGGGATATAGTAAACCTGAAGTGAAGCTCTCGCTGTTCTAGGCGCGCAGTCCGGAACCGTGCGACCGCTACGGTCGCAGGTTCGAATCCTGCCTCGGTCATGGATGTGTGTGATGTCCTTAGGTTAGTTAGGTTTAAGTAGTTCTAAGTTCTAGGGGACTGATGACCACAGCAGTTGAGTCCCATAGTTCTCAGAGCCATTTGAACCTGAAGTGAAGCATCGGAATCTATATCTAGTGTCACAGGAATGGTTCAAAACATAGACAGTAAGAAGAGTCAGTTTTCTTGTACTTAAGTCGGCATTGTGCCTTTGGTATTTAATTCCGATGCAATTTCTGTGTTTCATCGTCAATAAGAAGGTCAGAGGGATACAGTAAACCTGAAGTGAAGCATCGGAATCTATAACTAGTGTCACAGGAATGGTTCAATCATACACAGTAAGAAGAGTCAGTTTTCCTGTACTTAAGTCGGAATTGTGCCTTTTGTATTTAATTCCGATGCGATTTCTGCGTTTGATCGTCAATAAGAAGGTCAGAGGGGATACAGTAAACCTGAAGTGAAGCATCGGAATCTATAACTAGTGTCACAGGAATGGTTCAATCATACACAGTAAGAAGAGTCAGTTTTCCTGTACTTAAGTCGGAATTGTGCCTTTTGTATTTAATTCCGATGCGATTTCTGCGTTTGATCGTCAATAAGAAGGTCAGAGGGATATAGTAAACCTGAAGTGAAGCTCTCGCTGTTCTAGGCGCGCAGTCCTAAACCGTGCCACCGCTACGGTCGCAGGTTCGAATCCTGCCTCGGGCATGGATGTGTGTGATGTCCTTAGGTTAGTTAGGTTTAAGTAGTTCTAAGTTCTAGGGGACTGATGACCACAGCGGTTGAGTCCCATAGTTCTCAGAGCCATTTGAACCTGAAGTGAAGCATCGGAATCTATATCTAGTGTCACAGGAATGGTTCAAAACATAGACAGTAAGAAGAGTCAGTTTTCTTGTACTTAAGTCGGCATTGTGCCTTTTGTATTTAATTCCGATGCAATTTCTGTGTTTCATCGTCAATAAGAAAGTCAGAGGGATACAGTAAACCTGAAGTGAAGCATCGGAATCAATAACTAGTGTCACAGCAATGGTTCAGAACATAGACAGTAAGAAGGGTCAGTTTTCTTGTACGTAAGTCGGCATTGTGCCTTTTGTAACAGATTCCGATGCAATATCTGTGTTTCATCTTCAATAAGAAGGTCAGAGGGATACAGTAAACCTGAACAGAAGCATCGGAATCTATAACTAGTATCACAGGAATGGTTCAAAACATAGACAGTAAGAAGAGTCTGTTTTCTTGTACCTATTCGGCATTGTTCCTTTTCAATTTCATTCCGACGCAATTTCTATGTTTCATCGTCAATAAGCAGGTCAGAGGGATACAGTATACCTGAAGTGATGCATCGGAATCTATAACTAGTGTCACAGAAATGAATCAAAACATAGACAGTAAGAAGAGTCAGTTTTCTTGTACTTAAGTCGGCATTGTGCTTTTTGTGTTTAATTCCGAAGCAATTTCTGTGTTTCATCGTCAATATGAAGGTCAGAGGGATACAGTAAACCTGAGGTGAAGCATCGGAATCTATAACTAGGGTCACAGGAATGGCTCAAAACATAGACAGTAAGAAGAGTCAGTTTTCTTGTACTGAAGTCGGCATTGTGCCTTTTCTATTTAATTCCGATATAAATTCTGTGTTTCACCTTCAATTAGAAGGTCAGAGGGATACAGTAAAATTGAAGTGAAGCATCGGAATCTATAACTAGTGTCGACGGAATGGTTCAAAACATAGACAGTAGGAAGAGTCAGTTGTCTTGTACTGATGTCGGCATTGTGCTTTTTGTATTTAATTCCGATGAAATTTCTGTGTTTCATCGTCAATAAGAAGGTCATAGGGATACAGTAATCCTGACGTGAAGCAACGTAATCTATAACTAGTGTCACAGGAATGGTTCAAAGCATTGACAGTAAGAAGAGTCAGTTTTCTTGTACCTAAGACGGCATTGTTCCTTTTCTATTTCATTCCGATGCAATTTCTATGTTTCATCGTCAATAAGAAGGTCAGAGGGATACAGTATACCTGAAGTGAAGCATCGGAATCTATAACTAGTGTCACAGGAATGGATCAAAACATAGACAGTAAGAAGAGTCAGTTTTCTTGTACTTAAGTCGGGATTGTGCATTTTGTATTTAATTCCGAAGCAATTTCTGTGTTTCATCGTTAATATGAAGGTCAGAGGGATACAGTAAACCTGGAGTAAAGCATCGGAATCTATAACTAGTGTCACATGAATGGTTCAAAACATAGTCAGTAAGAAGAGTCATTTTTCTTGTACTTAAGTCGGCATTGTGCTTTTTGTATTTAATTCCGATGCGATCTCTGCGTTTCATCGTCAATAAGAAGGTCAGAGGGATATAGTAAACCTGAAGTGAAGCTATCGCTGTTCTAGGCGCGCAGTCCGGAACCGTGCCACCGCTACGGTCGCAGGTTCGAATCCTGCCTCGGGCATGGATGTGTGTGATGTCCTTAGGTTAGTTAGGTTTAAGTAGTTCTAAGTTCTAGGGGACTGATGACCACAGCAGTTGAGTCCCATAGTTCTCAGAGCCATTTGACCCTGAAGTGAAGCATCGAAATCTATATCTAGTGTCACAGGAATGGTTCAAAACATAGACAGTAAGAAGAGTCAGTTTTCTTGTACTTAAGTCGGCATTGTGCCTTTTGTATTTAATTCCGATGCAATTTCTGTGTTTCATCGTCAATAAGAAGGTCAGAGGGATACAGTAAACCTGAAGTGAAGCATCGGAATCAATAACTAGTGTCACAGCAATGGTTCAAAACATAGACAGTAAGAAGAGTCAGTTTTCTTGTACGTAAGTCGGCATTGTGCCTTTTGTAATTGATTCCGATGCAATATCTGTGTTTCATCTTCAATAAGAAGGTCAGAGGGATACAGTAAACCTGAGGTGAAGCATCGGAATCTATAACTAGGGTCACAGGAATGGCTCAAAACATAGACAGTAAGAAGAGTCAGTTTTCTTGTACTGAAGTCGGCATTGTGCCTTTTCTATTTAATTCCGATATAATTTCTGTGTTTCACCTTCAATTAGAAGGTCAGAGGGATACAGTAAACCTGACGTGAAGCATCGGAATCTATAACTAGTGTCGAAGGAATGGTTCAAAACATAGACAGTAGGAAGAGTCAGTTGTCTTGTACTTAAGTCGGCATTGTGCTTTTTGTATTTAATTCCGATGAAATTTCTGTGTTTCATCGTCAATTAGAAGGTCAGAGGGATACAGTAATCCTGACGTGAAGCAACGTAATCTATAACTAGTGTCACAGGAATGGTTCAAAGCATTGACAGTAAGAAGAGTCAGTTTTCTTGTACTTAAGTCGGCATTGTTCCTTTTCTATTTCATTCCGATGCAATTTCTATGTTTCATCGTCAATAAGAAGGGCAGAGGGATACAGTAAACCTGAACAGAAGCATCGGAATCTATAACTAGTATCACAGGAATGGTTCAAATCATAGACAGTAAGAAGAGTCAGTTTTCTTGTACCTATTCGGCGTTGTTCCTTTTCTATTTCATTCCGACGCAATTTCTATGTTTCATCGTCAATAAGCAGGTCAGAGGGATACAGTATACCTGAAGTGATACATCGGAATCTATAACTAGTGTCACAGGAATGGATCAAAACATAGACAGTAAGAAGAGTCAGTTATCTTGTACTTAAGTCGGCATTGTGCTTTTTGTGTTTAATTCCGAAGCAATTTCTGTGTTTCATCGTCAATATGAAGGTCAGAGGGATACAGTAAACCTGAGGTGAAGCATCGGAATCTATAACTAGGGTCACAGGAATGGCTCAAAACATAGACAGTAAGAAGAGTCAGATTTCTTGTACTGAAGTCGGCATTGTGCCTTTTCTATTTAATTCCGATATAATTTCTGTGTTTCACCTTCAATTAGAAGGTCACAGGGATACAGTAAACCTGAAGTGAAGCATCGGAATGTATAACTAGTGTGGAAGGAATGGTTCAAAACATAGACAGTAGGAAGAGTCAGTTGTCTTGTACTGAAGTCGGCATTGTGCTTTTTGTATTTAATTCCGATGAAATTTCTGTGTTTCATCGACAATAAGAAGGTCAGAGGGATACAGTAATCCTGACGTGAAGCAACGTAATCTATAACTAGTGTCGAAGGAATGGCTCAAAACATAGACAGTAAGAAGAGTCAGTTGGCTTGTACTTAAGTCGGCATTGTGCTTTTTGTATTTAATTCCGATGAAATTTCTGTGTTTCATCGTCAATAAGAAGGGCAGAGGGATACAGTATACCTCAAGTGAAGCATCGGAATCAATAAGTAGTGTCACAGGAATGGTTCAAATCATAGACAGTAAGAATAGTCAGTTTTCTTGTACTTAAGTCGGCAATGTGCCTTTTGTATTTAATTCCGAAGCAATTTCTGTGTTTCATCGTCAATAAGGTCAGAGGGATACAGTAAACCTGGAGTAAAGCATCGGAATTTATAGCTAGTGTCACATAAATAGTTCAAAATAGAGTCAGTAAGAAGAGTCAGTTTTCTTGTACCTAAGTCGGCATTGTTCCATTTCTAATTCATTCCGATGCATTTTCTATGTTTCATCGTCAATAAGAAGGTCAGAGGGATACAGTATACCTGAAGTGAAGCATTAAAATCTATAACTAGTGTCACAGGAATTTATCAAAACATAGACAGTAAGAGAGTCAGTTTTCTTGTACTTAAGTCGGCATTGTGCCTTTTATATTTAATTCCGAAGCAATTTCTGTGTTTCATCTTTAATATGAAGGTCAGAGGGATATAGTAAACCTGATGTGAAGCATCGGAATCTATAACTAGGGTCACAGGAATGGTTCAAAACATAGACAGTATGAAGAGTCAGTTTTCTTGTACTGAAGTCGGAATTGTGCCTTTTCTATTTAATTCCGATGTAATTTCTGTGTTTCATCTTCAATTAGAAGGTCAGAGGGATACAGTATACCTGAAGTGAAGCATTGGAATCTATAACTAGTGTCACAGGAATGGATCAAAACATAGACAGTAAGAGAGTCAGTTTTCTTGTACTTAAGTCGGCATTGTGCCTTTTGTATTTAATTCCGAAGCAATTTCTGTGTTTCATCGTCAATAAGAAGGTCAGAGGGATACAGTAAACCTGGAGTAAAGCATCGGAATCTATAACTAGTGTCACATGAATGGTTCAAAACATAGTCAGTAAGAAGAGTCATTTTTCTTGTACTTAAGTCGGCATTGTGCTTTTGTATTTAATTCCGATGCGATTTCTGCGTTTCATCGTCAATAAGAAGGTTAGAGGGATATAGTAAACCTGAAGTGAAGCTCTCTCTGTTCTAGGCGCGCATTCCGGAACCGTGCGACCGCTACGGTCGCAGGTTCGAATCCTGCCTCGGGCATGGATGTGTGTGATGTCCTTAGGTTATTTAGGTTTATGTAGTTCTAAGTTCTAGGGGACTGATGACCACAGCAGTTGAGTCCCATAGTTCTCAGAGCCATTTGAACCTGAAGTGAAGCATCGGAATCTATATCTAGTGTCACAGGAATGGTTCAAAACATAGACAGTAAGAAGCTTCAGTTTTCTTGTACTTAAGTCGGCATTATGCCTTTTGTATTTAATTCCGATGCAATTTCTGTGTTTCATCGTCAATAAGAAGGTCAGAGGGATACAGTAAACCTGAAGTGAAGCATCGGAATCAATAACTAGTGTCACAGCAATGGTTCGAAACGTAGACAGTAAGAAGAGTCAGTTTTCTTGTACGTAAGTCGGCATTGTGCCTTTTGTAATTGATTCCGTTGCAATATCTGTGTTTCATCTTCAATAAGAAGGTCAGAGGGATACAGTAAACCTGAACTGAAGCATCGGAATCTATAACTAGTATCACAGGAATGGTTCAAAACATAGACAGTAAGAAGAGTCAGTTTTCTTGTACTTAAGTCGGCATTGTGCTTTTTGTGTTTAATTCCGAAGCAATTTCTGTGTTTCATCGTCAATATGAAGGTCAGAGGGATACAGTAAACCTGAGGTGAAGCATCGGAATCTACAACTAGGGTCACAGGAATGGCTCAAAACATAGACAGTAAGAAGAGTCAGTTTTCTTGTACTGAAGTCGGCATTGTGCCTTTTCTATTTAATTCCGATATAATTTCTGTGTTTCACCTTCAATTAGAAGGTCAGAGGGATACAGTAAACCTGAAGTGAAGCCTCGGAAACTATAACTAGTGTCGAAGGAATGGTTGCAAACATAGACAGTAGGAAGAGTCAGTTGTCTTGTACTTAAGTCGGCATTGAGCTTTTTGTATTTAATTCCGATGAAATTTCTGTGTTTCATCGTCAATAAGAAGGTCAGAGGGATACAGTAATCCTGACGTGAAGCAACGTAATCTATAACTAGTGTCACAGGAATGGTTCAAAGCATTGACAGTAAGAAGAGTCAGTTTTCTTGTACTTAAGTCGGCATTGTGCCTTTTGTATTTAATTCCGAAGCAATTTCTGTGTTTCATCGTCAATAAGGTCAGAGAGATACAGTAAGCCTGGAGTAAAGCATCGGAATCTATAACTAGTGTCACATAAATTGTTCAAAATAGAGTCAGTAAGAAGAGTCAGTTTTCTTGTACCTAAGTCGGCATTGTTCCATTTCTATTTCATTCCGATGCAATTTCTATGATTCATCGTCAATAAGAAGGTCAGAGGGATACAGTATACCTGATGTGAAGCATCGGAATCTATAACTAGTGTCACAGGAATGGATCAAAACATAGACAGTAAGAAGAGTCAGTTTTCTTGTACTTAAGTTGGCATTGTGCATTTTGTATTTAATTCCGAAGCAATTTCTGTGTTTCATCGTTAAGATGAAGGTCAGAGGGATACAGTAAACCTGATGTGAAGCATCGGAATCTATAACTAGTGTCACATGAATGGTTCAAAACATAGTCAGTAAGAAGAGTCATTTTTCTTGTACTTAAGTCGGCATTGTGCTTTTGTATTTAATTCCGATGCGATTTCTGCGTTTCATCGTCAATAAGAAGGTCAGAGGGATATAGTAAACCTGAAGTGAAGCTCTCTCTGTTCTAGGCGCGCATTCCGGAACCGTGCGACCGCTACGGTCGCAGGTTCGAATCCTGCCTCGGGCATGGATGTGTGTGATGTCCTTAGGTTAGTTAGGTTTATGTAGTTCTAAGTTCTAGGGGACTGATGACCACAGCAGTTGATTCCCATAGTTCTCAGACCCATTTGAACCTGAAGTGAAGCATCGGAATCTATATCTAGTGTCACAGGAATGGTTCAAAACATAGACAGTAAGAAGAGTCAGTCTTCTTGTACTTAAGTCGGCATTGTGCCCTTTTGTATTTAATTCCGATGCAATTTCTGTGTTTCATCGTCAATAAGAAGGTCAGAGGGATACAGTAAACCTGAAGTGAAGCATCGGAATCAATAACTAGTGTCACAGCAATGGTTCAAAACATAGACAGTAAGAAGAGTCAGTTTTCTTGTACGTAAGTCGGCATTGTGCCTTTTGTAATTGATTCCGATGCAATATCTGTGTTTCATCTTCAATAAGAAGGTCAGAGGGATACAGTAAACCTGAACTGAAGCATCGGAATCTATAACTAGTAACACAGGAATGGTTCAAAACATAGACAGTAAGAAGAGTCAGTTTTCTTGTACCTAAGTTCGCGTTGTTCCTTTTCTATTTCATTCCGACGCAATTTCTATGTTTCATCGTCAATAAGAAGGTCAGAGGGATACAGTATACCTGAAGTGATGCATCGGAATCTATAACTAGTGTCACAGGAATGGATCAAAACATAGACAGTAAGAAGAGTCAGTTTTCTTGTACTTAAGTCGGCATTGTGCCTTTTGTGTTTAATTCCGAAGCAATTTCTGTGTTTCATCGTCAATATGAAGGTCAGAGGGATACAGTAAACCTGAGGTGAAGCATCGGAATCTATAACTAGGGTCACAGGAATGGCTCAAAACATAGACAGTAAGAAGAGTCAGTTTTCTTGTACTGAAGTCGGCATTGTGCCTTTTCTATTTAATTCCGATATAATTTCTGTGTTTCACCTTCAATTAGAAGGTCAGAGGGATACAGTAAACCTGAAGTGAAGCCTCGGAATCTATAACTAGTGTCGAAGGAATGGTTCAAAACATAGACAGTAGGAAGAGTCAGTTGTCTTGTACTTAAGTCGGCATTGAGCTTTTTGTATTTAATTCCGATGAAATTTCTGTGTTTCATCGTCAATAAGAAGGTCAGAGGGATACAGTAATCCTGACGTGAAGCAACGTAATCCATAACTAGTGTCACAGGAATGGTTCAAAGCATTGACAGTAAGAAGAGTCAGTTTTCTTGTACTGAAGTCGGCATTGTGCCTTTTCTATTTAATTCCGATGTAATTTCTGTGTTTCATCGTCAATAAGAAGGTCAGAGGGATACAGTAAACCTGGAGTAAAGCATCGGAATCTATAACTAGTGTCACATGAATGGTTCAAAACATAGTCAGTAAGAAGAGTCATTTTTCTTGTACTTAAGTCGGCATTGTGCTTTTTGTATTTAGTTCCGATGCGATTTCTGCGTTTCATCGTCAATAAGAAGGTCAGAGGGATATAGTAAACCTGAAGTGAAGCTCTCGCTGTTCTAGGCGCGCAGTCCGGAACCGTGCGACCGCTACGGTCGCTGGTTCGAATCCTGCCTCGGGCATGGATGTGTGTGATGTCCTTAGGTTAATTAGGTTTATGTAGTTCTAAGTTCTAGGGGACTGATGACCACAGCAGTTGAGTCCCATAGTTCTCAGAGCCATTTGAACCTGAAGTGAAGCATCGGAATCTATATCTAGTGTCACAGGATTGGTTCAAAACATAGACAGTAAGAAGAGTCAGTTTTCTTGTACTTAAGTCGGCATTGTGCCTTTTGTATTTAATTCCGATGCAATTTCTGTGTTTCATCGTCAATAAGAAGGTCAGAGGGATACAGTAAACCTGAAGTGACGCATCGGAATCAATAACTAGTGTCACAGCAATGGTTCAAAACATAGACAGTAAGAAGAGTCAGTTTTCTTGTACGTAAGTCGGCATTGTGCCTTTTGTAATTGATTCCGATGCAATATCTGTGTTTCATCTTCAATAAGAAGGTCAGAGGGATACAGTACACCTGAACTGAAGAATCGGAATCTATAACTAGTATCACAGGAATGGTTCAAAACATAGACAGTAAGAAGAGTAAGTTTTCTTGTACCTAAGTTCGCGTTGTTCCTTTTCTATTTCATTCCGACGCAATTTCTATGTTTCATCGTCAATAAGAAGGTCAGAGGGATACAGTATACCTGAAGTGATGCATCGGAATCTATAACTAGTGTCACAGGAATGGATCAAAACATAGACAGTAAGAAGAGTCAGTTTTCTTGTACTTAAGTCGGCATTGTGCTTTTTGTATTTAATTCCGATGAAATTTCTGTGTTTCATCGTCAATAAGAAGGTCAGAGGGATACAGTAATCCTGACGTGAAGCAACGTAATCTATTACTAGTGTCACAGGAATGGTTCAAAGCATTGACAGTAAGAAGAGTAAGTTTTCTTGTACTTAAGTCGGCATTGTTCCTTTTCTATTTCATTCCGATGCAATTTCTATGTTTCATCGTCAATAAGAAGGGCAGATAGATACAGTATTCCTCAAGTGAAGCATCGGAAACTATAAGTAGTGTCACAGGAATGGTTCAAATCATAGACAGTAAGAAGAGTCAGTTTTCTTGTACTTAAGTCGGCATTGTGCCTTTTGTATTTAATTCCGAAGCAATTTCTGTGTTTCATCGTCAATAAGGTCAGAGGGATACAGTAAACCTGGAGTAAAGCATCGGAATCTATAACTAGTGTCACATAAATTGTTCAAAACAGAGTCAGTAAGAAGAGTCAGTTTTCTTGTACCTAAGTCGGCATTGTTCCATTTCTATTTCATTCCGATGCAATTTCTATGTTTCATCGTCAATAAGAAGGTCAGAGGGATACAGTATACCTGAAGTGAAGCATTGGAATCTATAACTAGTGTCACAATAATGGATCAAAACATAGACAGTAAGAGAGTCAGTTTTCTTGTACTTAAGTCGGCATTGTGCCTTTTATATTTAATTCCGAAGCAATTTCTGTGTTTCATCGTTAATATGAAGGTCAGAGGGATACAGCAAACCTGATGTGAAGCATCAGAATCTATAACTAGGGTCACAGGAATGGTTCAAAACATAGACAGTAAGAAGAGTCAGTTTTCTTGTACTGAAGTCGGCATTGTGCCTTTTCTATTTAATTCCGATGCAATTTCTGTGTTTCATCGTCAATAAGAAGGTCAGAGGGATACAGTAAACCTGAAGTGAAGCATCGGAATCTATAAGTAGTGTCGAAGGAATGGTTCAAAACATAGACAGTAAGAAGAGTCAGTTTTCTTGTACTTAAGTCTGCATTGTGCCTTTTGTATTTAGTTCCGATGAAATTTCTGTGTTTCATCGTCAATAAGAAGGTCAGAGGGATACAGTAAACCTGAAGTGAAGCAACGGATTCTATAACTAGCGTCACAGGAATGGTTCAAAGCATTGACAGTAAGAAGAGTCAGTTTTCTTGTACCTAAGTCGGCATTGTTCCTTTTCTATTTCATTCCGATGCAATTTCTATGTTTCATCGTCAAAAAGAAGGTCAGAGGGATACAGTATACCTCAAGTGAAGCATCGGAATCTATAAGTAGTGTCACAGGAATGGTTCAAAACATAGACAGTAAGAAGAGTCAGTTTTCGTGTACTTAAGTCGGCATTGTGCCTTTGGTATTTAATTCCGAAGCAATTTCTGTGTTTCATCGTCAATAAGAAGGTCAGAGGGATACAGTAAACCTGGAGTAAAGCATCGGAATCTATAACTAGTGTCACATGAATGGTTCAAAACATAGTCAGTAAGAAGTGTCAGTTTTCTTGTACTTAAGTCGGCATTGTGCCTTTTGTAATTAATTCCGATGCAATTTCTGTGTTTCATCGTCAATAAGGAGGTCAGAGGGATACAGTAAAGCTGAAGTGAAGCACCGGAATCTATAACTAGTGTCACATAAATGGTTCAAAATATAGTCAGTAAGAAGAGTCAGTTTTCTTGTACCTAAGTCTTCATTGTTCCATTTCTATTTCATTCCGATGCAATTTCTATGTTTCATCGTCAATAAGAAGGTCAGAGGGATACAGTATACCTGAAGTGAAGCATCGGAATCTATAACTAGTGTCACAGGAATGGATCAAAACAAAGACAGTAAGAAGAGTCAGTTTTCTTGTACTTAAGTTGGCATTGTGCATTTTGTATTTAATTCCAAAGCAATTTCTGTGTTTCATCGTTAATATGAAGGTCAGAGGGATACAGTAAACCTGATGTGAAGCATCGGAATCTATAACTAGGGTCACAGGAATGGTTCAAAACATAGTCAGTAAGAAGAGTCATTTTTCTTGTACTTAAGTCGGCATTGTGCTTTTTGTATTTAATTCCGATGCGATTTCTGCGTTTCATCGTCAATAAGAAGGTCAGAGGGATATAGTAAACCTGAAGTGAAGCTCTCGCTATTCTAGGCGCGCAGTCCGTAACCGTGCGACCGCTACGGTCGCAGGTTCGAATCCTGTCGCCGGCATGGATGTGTGTGATGTCCTTAGGTTAGTTAGGTTTAAGTAGTTCTAAGTTCTAGGGGACTGATGACCACAGCAGTCGAGTCCCATAGTTCTCAGAGCCATTTGTACCTGAAGTGAAGCATCGGAATCTATATCTAGTGTCACAGGAATGATTCAAAACATAGACAGTAAGAAGAGTCAGTTTGCTTGTACTTAAGTCGGCACTGTGCCTTTTGTATTTAATTCCGATGCAATTTCTGTGTTTCATCGTCAATAAGAAGGTCAGAGGGATACAGTAAACCTGAAGTGAAGCATCGGAATCAATAACTAGTGTCACAGCAATGGTTCAAAACATAGACAGTAAGAAGAGTCAGTATTCTTGTACGTAAGTCGGCATTGTGCCTTTTGTAATTGTTTCCGATGCAATATCTGTGTTTCATCTTCAATAAGAAGGTCAGAGGGATACAGTCAACCTGTACTGAAGCATCGGAATCTATAACTAGTATCACAGGAATGGTTCAAAACATAGACTGTAAGATGAGTCAGTTTTCTTGTACCTAAGTCGGCGTTGTTCCTTTTCTATTTCATTCCGACGCAATTTCTATGTTTCATCGTCAATAAGAAGGTCAGAGGGATACAGTATACCTGAAGTGATGCATCGGAATCTATTACTAGTGTCACAGGAATGGATCAAAACATAGACAGTAAGAAGAGTCAGTTTTCTTGTACTTAAGTCGGCATTGTGCTTTTTGTGTTTAATTCCGAAGCAATTTCTGTGTTTCATCGTCAATATGAAGGTCAGAGGGATACAGTAAACCTAAGGTGAAGCATCGGAATCTATAACTAAGGTCACAGGAATGGCTCAAAACATAGACAATAAGAAGAGTCAGTTTTCTTGTACTGAAGTCGGCATTGTGCCTTTTCTATTTAATTCCGATATAATTTCTGTGTTTCACCTTCAATTAGAAGGTGAGAGGGATACAGTAAACCTGAAGTGAAGCATCGGAATCTATAACTAGTGTCGAAGGAATGGTTCAAAACATAGACAGTAGGAAGAGTCAGTTGTCTTGTACTTAAGTCGGCATTGTGCTTTTTGTATTTAATTCCGATGAAATTTCTGTGTTTCATCGTCAATAAGAAGGTCAGAGGGATACAGTAATCCTGACGTGAAGCAACGTAATCTATAACTAGTGTCGAAGGAATGGTTCAAAACATAGACAGTAAGAAGAGTCAGTTTTCTTGTACTTAAGTCGGCATTGTGCCTTTTGTATTTAATTCCGAAGCAATTTCTGTGTTTCATCGTCAATAAGGTCAGAGGGATACAGTAAACCTGGAGTAAAGCATCGGAATCTATAACTAGTGTCACATAAATGGTTCAAAATAGGGTCAGTAAGAAGAGTCAGTTTTCTTGTACCTAAGTCGGCATTGTTCCATTTCTATTTCATTCCGATGCAATTTCTATGTTTCATCGTCAATAAGAAGGTCAGAGGGATACGGTATACCTGAAGTGAAGCAGCGGAATTTATAACTAGTGTCACAGGAATGGATCAAACATAGACAGTAAGAAGAGTCAGTTTTCTTGTACTTAAGTCGGCATTGTGCATTTTGCATTTAATTCCGAAGCAATATCTGTGTTTCATCGTTAATATGAAGGTCAGAGGGATACAGTAAACCTGATGTGAAGCATCGGAATCTATAACTAGGGTCACAGGAATGGTTCAAAACATAGACACTAAGAAGAGTCAGTTTTCTTGTACTGAAGTCGGCACTGTGCCTTTTCTATTTAATTCCGATGTAATTTCTGTGTTTCATCTTCAATTAGAAGGTCAGAGGGATACAGTATACCTGAAGTGAAGCATCGTAATCTATAACTAGTGTCACAGGAATGGATCAAAACATAGACAGTAAGAGAGTCAGTTTTCTTGTACTTAAGTCGGTATTGTGCCTTTTGTATTTAATTCCGAAGCAATTTCTGTGTTTCATCGTCAATAAGAAGGTCAGAGGGATACAGTAAACCTGGAGTAAAGCATCGGAATCTATAACTAGTGTCACATGAATGGTTCAAAACATAGTCAGTAAGAAGAGTCATATTTCTTGTATTTAAGTGGGCATTGTGCTTTTTGTATCTAATTCCGAAGCGATTACTGCGTTTCATCGTCAATAAGAAGGTCAGAGGGATATAGTAAACCTGAAGTGAAGCTCTCGCAGTTCTAGGCGCGCAGTCCGGAACCGTGTGACCGCTACAGTCGCTGGTTCGAATCCTGCCTCGGGCATGGATGTGTGTGATGTCCTCAGGTAAGTTAGGTTTAAGTAGTTCTATGTTCTAGGGGACTGATGACCACAGCAGTTGAGCCCCATAGTTCTCAGAGCCATTTCAACGTGAAGCAATTTCTGTGTTTCATCGTTAATATGAAGGTCAGAGGGATACAGTAAACCTGATGTGAAGCATTGGAATCTATATCTAGTGTCACAGGAATGGTTCAAAACATAGACGGTAAGAAGAGTCAGTTTTCTTGTACTTAAGTCGGCATTGTTCCTTTTCTATTTCATTCCGATGCAATTTCTATGTTTCATCGTCAATAAGAAGGGCAGATAGATACAGTATTCCTCAAGTGAAGCATCGGAAACTATAAGTAGTGTCACAGGAATGGTTCAAATCATAGACAGTAAGAAGAGTCAGTTTTCTTGTACTTAAGTCGGCATTGTGCCTTTTGTATTTAATTCCGAAGCAATTTCTGTGTTTCATCGTCAATAAGGTCAGAGGGATACAGTAAACCTGGAGTAAAGCATCGGAATCTATAACTAGTGTCACATAAATTGTTCAAAACAGAGTCAGTAAGAAGAGTCAGTTTTCTTGTACCTAAGTCGGCATTGTTCCATTTCTATTTCATTCCGATGCAATTTCTATGTTTCATCGTCAATAAGAAGGTCAGAGGGATACAGTATACCTGAAGTGAAGCATTGGAATCTATAACTAGTGTCACAATAATGGATCAAAACATAGACAGTAAGAGAGTCAGTTTTCTTGTACTTAAGTCGGCATTGTGCCTTTTATATTTAATTCCGAAGCAATTTCTGTGTTTCATCGTTAATATGAAGGTCAGAGGGATACAGCAAACCTGATGTGAAGCATCAGAATCTATAACTAGGGTCACAGGAATGGTTCAAAACATAGACAGTAAGAAGAGTCAGTTTTCTTGTACTGAAGTCGGCATTGTGCCTTTTCTATTTAATTCCGATGCAATTTCTGTGTTTCATCGTCAATAAGAAGGTCAGAGGGATACAGTAAACCTGAAGTGAAGCATCGGAATCTATAAGTAGTGTCGAAGGAATGGTTCAAAACATAGACAGTAAGAAGAGTCAGTTTTCTTGTACTTAAGTCTGCATTGTGCCTTTTGTATTTAGTTCCGATGAAATTTCTGTGTTTCATCGTCAATAAGAAGGTCAGAGGGATACAGTAAACCTGAAGTGAAGCAACGGATTCTATAACTAGCGTCACAGGAATGGTTCAAAGCATTGACAGTAAGAAGAGTCAGTTTTCTTGTACCTAAGTCGGCATTGTTCCTTTTCTATTTCATTCCGATGCAATTTCTATGTTTCATCGTCAAAAAGAAGGTCAGAGGGATACAGTATACCTCAAGTGAAGCATCGGAATCTATAAGTAGTGTCACAGGAATGGTTCAAAACATAGACAGTAAGAAGAGTCAGTTTTCGTGTACTTAAGTCGGCATTGTGCCTTTGGTATTTAATTCCGAAGCAATTTCTGTGTTTCATCGTCAATAAGAAGGTCAGAGGGATACAGTAAACCTGGAGTAAAGCATCGGAATCTATAACTAGTGTCACATGAATGGTTCAAAACATAGTCAGTAAGAAGTGTCAGTTTTCTTGTACTTAAGTCGGCATTGTGCCTTTTGTAATTAATTCCGATGCAATTTCTGTGTTTCATCGTCAATAAGGAGGTCAGAGGGATACAGTAAAGCTGAAGTGAAGCACCGGAATCTATAACTAGTGTCACATAAATGGTTCAAAATATAGTCAGTAAGAAGAGTCAGTTTTCTTGTACCTAAGTCTTCATTGTTCCATTTCTATTTCATTCCGATGCAATTTCTATGTTTCATCGTCAATAAGAAGGTCAGAGGGATACAGTATACCTGAAGTGAAGCATCGGAATCTATAACTAGTGTCACAGGAATGGATCAAAACAAAGACAGTAAGAAGAGTCAGTTTTCTTGTACTTAAGTTGGCATTGTGCATTTTGTATTTAATTCCAAAGCAATTTCTGTGTTTCATCGTTAATATGAAGGTCAGAGGGATACAGTAAACCTGATGTGAAGCATCGGAATCTATAACTAGGGTCACAGGAATGGTTCAAAACATAGTCAGTAAGAAGAGTCATTTTTCTTGTACTTAAGTCGGCATTGTGCTTTTTGTATTTAATTCCGATGCGATTTCTGCGTTTCATCGTCAATAAGAAGGTCAGAGGGATATAGTAAACCTGAAGTGAAGCTCTCGCTATTCTAGGCGCGCAGTCCGTAACCGTGCGACCGCTACGGTCGCAGGTTCGAATCCTGCCGCCGGCATGGATGTGTGTGATGTCCTTAGGTTAGTTAGGTTTAAGTAGTTCTAAGTTCTAGGGGACTGATGACCACAGCAGTCGAGTCCCATAGTTCTCAGAGCCATTTGTACCTGAAGTGAAGCATCGGAATCTATATCTAGTGTCACAGGAATGATTCAAAACATAGACAGTAAGAAGAGTCAGTTTGCTTGTACTTAAGTCGGCACTGTGCCTTTTGTATTTAATTCCGATGCAATTTCTGTGTTTCATCGTCAATAAGAAGGTCAGAGGGATACAGTAAACCTGAAGTGAAGCATCGGAATCAATAACTAGTGTCACAGCAATGGTTCAAAACATAGACAGTAAGAAGAGTCAGTATTCTTGTACGTAAGTCGGCATTGTGCCTTTTGTAATTGTTTCCGATGCAATATCTGTGTTTCATCTTCAATAAGAAGGTCAGAGGGATACAGTCAACCTGTACTGAAGCATCGGAATCTATAACTAGTATCACAGGAATGGTTCAAAACATAGACTGTAAGATGAGTCAGTTTTCTTGTACCTAAGTCGGCGTTGTTCCTTTTCTATTTCATTCCGACGCAATTTCTATGTTTCATCGTCAATAAGAAGGTCAGAGGGATACAGTATACCTGAAGTGATGCATCGGAATCTATTACTAGTGTCACAGGAATGGATCAAAACATAGACAGTAAGAAGAGTCAGTTTTCTTGTACTTAAGTCGGCATTGTGCTTTTTGTGTTTAATTCCGAAGCAATTTCTGTGTTTCATCGTCAATATGAAGGTCAGAGGGATACAGTAAACCTAAGGTGAAGCATCGGAATCTATAACTAAGGTCACAGGAATGGCTCAAAACATAGACAATAAGAAGAGTCAGTTTTCTTGTACTGAAGTCGGCATTGTGCCTTTTCTATTTAATTCCGATATAATTTCTGTGTTTCACCTTCAATTAGAAGGTGAGAGGGATACAGTAAACCTGAAGTGAAGCATCGGAATCTATAACTAGTGTCGAAGGAATGGTTCAAAACATAGACAGTAGGAAGAGTCAGTTGTCTTGTACTTAAGTCGGCATTGTGCTTTTTGTATTTAATTCCGATGAAATTTCTGTGTTTCATCGTCAATAAGAAGGTCAGAGGGATACAGTAATCCTGACGTGAAGCAACGTAATCTATAACTAGTGTCGAAGGAATGGTTCAAAACATAGACAGTAAGAAGAGTCAGTTTTCTTGTACTTAAGTCGGCATTGTGCCTTTTGTATTTAATTCCGAAGCAATTTCTGTGTTTCATCGTCAATAAGGTCAGAGGGATACAGTAAACCTGGAGTAAAGCATCGGAATCTATAACTAGTGTCACATAAATGGTTCAAAATAGGGTCAGTAAGAAGAGTCAGTTTTCTTGTACCTAAGTCGGCATTGTTCCATTTCTATTTCATTCCGATGCAATTTCTATGTTTCATCGTCAATAAGAAGGTCAGAGGGATACGGTATACCTGAAGTGAAGCAGCGGAATCTATAACTAGTGTCACAGGAATGGATCAAACATAGACAGTAAGAAGAGTCAGTTTTCTTGTACTTAAGTCGGCATTGTGCATTTTGCATTTAATTCCGAAGCAATATCTGTGTTTCATCGTTAATATGAAGGTCAGAGGGATACAGTAAACCTGATGTGAAGCATCGGAATCTATAACTAGGGTCACAGGAATGGTTCAAAACATAGACACTAAGAAGAGTCAGTTTTCTTGTACTGAAGTCGGCACTGTGCCTTTTCTATTTAATTCCGATGTAATTTCTGTGTTTCATCTTCAATTAGAAGGTCAGAGGGATACAGTATACCTGAAGTGAAGCATCGTAATCTATAACTAGTGTCACAGGAATGGATCAAAACATAGACAGTAAGAGAGTCAGTTTTCTTGTACTTAAGTCGGTATTGTGCCTTTTGTATTTAATTCCGAAGCAATTTCTGTGTTTCATCGTCAATAAGAAGGTCAGAGGGATACAGTAAACCTGGAGTAAAGCATCGGAATCTATAACTAGTGTCACATGAATGGTTCAAAACATAGTCAGTAAGAAGAGTCATATTTCTTGTATTTAAGTGGGCATTGTGCTTTTTGTATCTAATTCCGAAGCGATTACTGCGTTTCATCGTCAATAAGAAGGTCAGAGGGATATAGTAAACCTGAAGTGAAGCTCTCGCAGTTCTAGGCGCGCAGTCCGGAACCGTGTGACCGCTACAGTCGCTGGTTCGAATCCTGCCTCGGGCATGGATGTGTGTGATGTCCTCAGGTAAGTTAGGTTTAAGTAGTTCTATGTTCTAGGGGACTGATGACCACAGCAGTTGAGCCCCATAGTTCTCAGAGCCATTTCAACGTGAAGCAATTTCTGTGTTTCATCGTTAATATGAAGGTCAGAGGGATACAGTAAACCTGATGTGAAGCATTGGAATCTATATCTAGTGTCACAGGAATGGTTCAAAACATAGACGGTAAGAAGAGTCAGTTTTCTTGTACTTAAGTCGGCATTGTTCCTTTTGTATTTAATTCCGATGCAATATCTGTGTTTCATCTTCAATAAGAAGGTCAGAGGGATACAGTAAACCTGAAGTGAAGCATCGGAATCTATAAGTAGTGTCACAGGAATGGTTCAAAACATAGACAGTAAGACGAGTCAGTTTTCTTGTACCTAAGTCGGCATTGTTCCTTTTCTATTTCATCCGACGCAATTTCTATGTTTCATCGTCAATAAGAAGGTCAGAGGGATACAGTATACCTGAAGTGAAGCATCGGAATCTATAACTAGTGTCACAGGATTGGATCAAATCATGGACAGTAAGAAGAGTCAGTTTTCTTGTACTTAAGTCGGCATTGTGCCTTTTGTATTTAATTCCTTAGCTATTTTTGTGTTTAATCGTCAATAAGAAGGTCAGAGGGATACAGTAAAACTGAGGTGAAGCATCGGAATCTATAACTAGGGTCACAGAAATGGTTCAAAACATAGACAGTAAGAAGAGTCAGTTTTCTTGTACTGAAGTCGGCATTGTGCCTTTTGTATTTAATTCCGATGAAATTTCTGTGTTTCATCGTCAATAAGAAGGTCAGAGGGATACAGTAAACCTGAAGCGAAGCAACGGATTCTATAACTAGCGTCACAGAAATGGTTCAAAGCATCGACAGTAAGAAGAGTCAGTTTTCTTGTACCTAAGTCGGTATTGTTCCTTTTCTATTTCATTCCGATGCAATTTCTATGTTTCATCGTCAAAAAGAAGGTCAGAGGGATACAGTATACCTCAAGTGAAGCATCGGAATCTATAAGTAGTGTCACAGGAATGGTTCAAAACATAGACAGTAAGAAGAGTCAGTTTTCTTGTACTTAAGTCGGCATTGTGCCTTTGGTATTTAATTCCGAAGCAATTTCTGTGTTTCATCGTCAATAAGAAGGTCAGAGGGATACAGTAAACCTGGAGTAAAGCATCGGAATCTATAACTAGTGTCACATGAATCTTTGAAAACATAGTCAGTAAGAAGAGTCAGTTTTCTTGTACTTAAGTCGGCATTGTGCCATTTGTAATTAATTCCGATGCAATTTCTGTGTTTCATCGTCAATAAGGAGGTCAGAGGGATACAGTAAACCTGAAGAGAAGCACCGGAATCTATAACTAGTGTCACAGGAATGGTTCAAAACATAGACAGCAAGAAGAGTCAGTTTCCTTGTACTTAAGTCGGCATTGTGCCTTTTGTATTTAATTTGGATGCAATTTCTGTGTTTCATCGTCAATAAGCAGGTCAGAGTTATACAGTAAACCTGAAGTGAAGCATCGGAATCTATAACTAGTGTCACATGAATGGTTCAAACAAAGACAGTAAGAAGAGTCAGTTATCTTGTACTTAAGTCGGCATTGTGCCTTTTGTATTTAATTCCGATGCAATTTCTGTGTTTCATCGTCAATAAGAAGGTCAGAGGGATGCAGTAATGCTGCAGTGAAGCATCGTAATTTATAACTAGTGTCGCAGGAATGGTTCAAAACAAAGACAGTAAGAAGAGTCAGTTATCTTGTACTTAAGTCGACATTGTGCCTTTTGTATTTTATTCCGATGCAATTTCTGTGTTTCATCGCAAATAAGAAGATCAGAGGAATACTGTTAACCTGAAGTGAAGCATCGTAATCTATAACTAGTGTCGAAGGAATGGTTCAAAACATAGACAGTAAGAAGAGTCAGTTTTCTTGTACCTAAGTCGGCATTGTTCCTTTTCTATTTCATTTCGATGCAATTTCTATGTTTCATCGTAAAAAGAAGGTCAGAGTGATACAGTATACCTCAAGTGAAGCATCGGAATCTATAAGTAGTGTCACAGGAATGGTTCAAAACATAGACAGTAAGAAGAGTCAGTTTTCTTGCACTTAAGTCGGCCTTGTGTCTTTGGTATTTAATTCCGAAGCAATTTCTGTGTTTCATCGTCAATAAGCAGATCAGACGGATACAGTAAACCTGGAGTAAAGCATCGGAATCTATAACTAGTGTCACATGAATGGTTCAAAACATAGTCAGTAAGAAGAGTCAGTTTTCTTGTACTTAAGTCGGTATTGTGCCTTTTGTAATTAATTCCGATGCAATTTCTGTGTTTCATCGTCAATAAGGAGGTCAGAGGGATACAGTAAACCTGAAGTGAAGCACCGGAATCTATAACTAGTGTCACAGGAATGGTTCAAAACATAGACAGCAAGAAGAGTCAGTTTTCTTGTACTTAAGTCGGCATTGTGCCTTTTGTATTTAATTTGGATGCAATTTCTGTGTTTCATCGTCAATACGCAGGTCAGAGGGATACAGTAAACCTGAAGTGAAGCAACGTAATCTATAACTAGTGTCACAGGAATGGTTCACAGCATTGACAGTAGGAAGAGTCAGTTTTCTTGTACCTAAGACGGCATTGTTCCTTTTCCATTTCATTCCGATGCAATTTCTATGTTTCATCGTCAAGAAGAAGGGCAGAGTTATACAGTATACCTCAAGTGAAGCATCGGAATCTATAAGTAGTGTCACGGGAATGGTTCAAAACATAGACAGTAAGAAGAGTCAGTTTTCTTGTACTTAAGTCGGCATTGTGCCTTTTGTATTTAATTCCGAAGCAATTTCTGTGTTTCATCGTCAATAAGGTCAGAGGGATACAGTAAACCTGGAGTAAAGCATCGGAATCTATTACTAGTGTCACATAAATGGTTCAAAATATAGTCAGTAAGAAGAGTCAGTTTTCTTGTACCTAAGTCGGCATTGTTCCATTTCTATTTCATTCCGATGCAATTTCTATGTTTCATCGTCAATAAGAAGGTCAGAGAGATACAGTATACCTGAAGTGAAGCATCGGAATCTATAACTAGTGTCACAGGAATGGATCAAAACATAGACAGTAAGAAGAGTCAGTCTTCTTGTACTTAAGTCGGCATTGTGCATTTTGTATTTAATTCCGAAGCAATTTCTGTGTTTCATCGTTAACATGAAGGTCAGAGGGATACAGTAAACCTGATGTGAAGCATCGGAATCTATAACTAGGGTCACAGGAATGGTTCAAAACATAGACAGTAAGAAGAGTCAGTTTTCTTGTACTGAAGTCGGCATTGTGCCTTTTCTATTTAATTGCGATGTAATTTCTGTGTTCCATCTTCAATTAGAAGGTCAGAGGGATACAGTATACCTGAAGTGAAGCATCGGAATCTATAACTAGTGTCACAGGAATGGATCAAATCATAGACAGTAAGAGAGTCAGTTTTCTTGTACTTAAGTCGGCATTGTGCCTTTTGTATTTAATTCCGAAGCAATTTCTGTGTTTCATCGTCAATAAGAAGGTCAGAGGGATACAGTAAACCCAGAGTAAAGCATCGGAATCTATAACTAGTGTCACATGAATGGTTCAAAACATAGTCAGTAAGAAGAGTCATTTTTCTTGTACTTAAGTCGGCATTGTGCTTTTTGTATTTAATTCCGATGCGATTTCTGCGTTTCATCGTCAATAAGAAGGTCAGAGGGATATAGTAAACCTGAAGTGAAGCTCTCGGTGTTCTAGGCGCGCAGTCCGGAACCGTGCGACCGCTACGGTCGCAGGTTCGAATCCTGCCTCGGGCATGGATGTGTGTGATGTCCTTAGGTTAGTTAGGTTTAAGTAGTTCTAAGTTCTAGGGGACTGATGACCACAGCAGTTGAGTCCCATAGTTCTCAAGCCATTTGAACCTGAAGTGAAGCATCGGAATCTATATCTAGTGTCACAGGAATGGTTCAAAACATAGACAGTAAGAAGAGTCAGTTTTCTTGTACTTAAGTCGGCATTGTGCCTTTTGTATTTAATTCCGATGCAATTTCTGTGTTTCATCGTCAATAAGAAGGTCAGAGGGATACAGTAAACCTGAAGTGAAGCATCGGAATCAATAACTAGTGTCACAGCAATTGTTCAAAACATAGACAGTAAGAAGAGTCAGTTTTCTTGTACGTAAGTCGGCATTGTGCCTTTTGTAATTGATTCCGATGCAATATCTGTGTTTCATCTTCAATAAGAAGGTCAGAGGGATACAGTAAACCTGATCTGAAGCATCGTAACCTATAACTAGTATCACAGGAATGGTTCAAAACATAGACAGTAAGAAGAGTCAGTTTTCTTGTACCTAAGTCAGCGTTGTTCCTTTTCTATTTCATTCCTACGCAATTTCTATGTTTCATCGTCAATAAGAAGGTCAGAGGGATACAGTATACCTGAAGTGATGCATCGGAATCTATAACTAGTGTCACAGGAATGGATCAAAACATAGACAGTCAGAAAAGACTGTTTTCTTGTACTTAAGTCGGCATTGTGCTTTTTGTGTTTAATTCCGAAGCAATTTCTGTGTTTCATCGTCAATATGAAGGTCAGAGGGATACAGTAAACCTGAGGTGAAGCATCGGAATCTATAACTAGGGTCACAGGAATGGCTCAAAACATAGACAGTAAGAAGAGTCAGTTTTCTTGTACTTAAGTCGGCATTGTGCCTTTTGTATTTAATTTGGATGCAATTTCTGTGTTTCATCGTCAATAAGCAGGTCAGAGGGATACAGTAAACCTGAAGTGAAGCATCGGAATCTATAACTAGTGTCACATGAATGGTTCAAACAAAGACAGTAAGAAGAGTCAGTTATCTTGTACTTAAGTCGACATTGTGCTTTTGTATTTAATTCCGATGCAATTTCTGTGTTTCATCGTCAATAAGAAGGTCAGAGGGATGCAGTAATGCTGAAGTGAAGCATCGTAATTTATAACTAGTGTCGCAGGAATGGTTCAAAACAAAGACAGTAAGAAGAGTCAGTTATCTTGTACTTAAGTCGACATTGTGCCTTTTGTATTTTATTCCGATGCAATTTCTGTGTTTCATCGCAAATAAGAAGATCAGAGGAATACAGTTAACCTGAAGTGAAGCATCGTAATCTATAACTAGTGTCACAGGAATGGTTCAAAACATAGACAGTAAGAAGTGTCAGTTTTCTTGTACTTCAGTCGTCATTGTGCCATTTGTATTTAATTCCGATGCAATATCTGTGTTTCATCGTCAATAAGAAGGTCAGAGGAATACAGTAAACCTAAAGAGAAGAATCGGAACCTATAACTAGTGTCACATGAATGGTTCAAACAAAGACAGTAAGAAGAGTCAGTTATCTTGCACTTAAGTCGGCATTGTGCCTTTTGTATTTAATTCCGATGCAATTTCTGTGTTTCATCGTCAATAAGAAAGTCAGAGGGATACAGTAATGCTGAAGTGAAGCATCGTAATTTATAACTAGTGTCGCAGGAATGGTTCAAAACAAAGACAGTAAGAAGAGTCAGTTATCGTGTACTTAAGTCGGCATTGTGCCTTTTGTATTTAATTCCGATGCAATTTCTGTGTTTCATCGCAAATAAGAAGATCAGAGGAATACAGTTAACCTGAAGTGAAGCATCGTAATCTATAACTAGTGTCACTGGAATGGTTCAAAACATAGACAGTAAGAAGAGTCAGTTTTCTTGTACTTAAGTCGTCATTGTGCCATTTGTATTTAATTCCGAAGCAATATCTGTGTTTCATCGTCAATAAGAAGGTCAGAGGGATACAGTAAACCTGAAGTGAAGCATCGGAATCACTAACTAGTGTCACTGGAATGGTTCAAAACATAGACTGTAAGAAGAGTCAGTATTCTTGTACTTAAGCCGGCATTGTGCCTTTTGTATTTAACTGCGATGCAATTTCTGTGTTTCATCGTCAATAGGAAGGTCAGAGGGATACTGTAAACCTGAAATGAACCATCGGAATCTATAACTAGCGTCACAGGAATGGTTCAAAACATAGACAGTAAGAAGAGTCAGTTTTCTTGTACTTAAGTCGTCATTGTGCAATTTGTATTTAATTCCCATGCAATATCTGTGTTTCATTGTCAAAATGAAGGTCAGAAGGATAAAGTAAACCTGAAGTGAAGCATCGGAATCTATAACTAGTGTCACAGGAATAGTTCAAACATAGACTAGAAGAAGAGTCAGTTTTCCTGTACTTAAGTCGGCGTTGTGACTTTTGTATTTAACTCCGATGCAATTTCTGTGTTTCATCGTCAAAAGAAGGTTAGAGGGATACAGTAAACCTGAAGTGAAGCATCGGAATCTTTAACTAGTGTCACAGGAATGGTTCAAAACATAGACAAGAAGAATAGTCAGTTTTCTAGTACTTAAGTCGGCATTGAGCCTCTTGTATTTAATTCCTGTGCAATTTCTGTGTTTCATCGTCAACAAGAAGGTCAGAGGGATACAGTAAACCTGAAGTGAAGCATCGGATTCAATAACTAGTGTCACAGGAATGGTTCAAACATAGACAGTAGGAAGAGTCATTTGTCTTGTACTTAAGTCGGCATTGTGCCTTTTGTATTTAATTCCGATGCAATTTCTGTGTTTTATCGTCAATAAGAAGGTCAGAGGGATACAGTAAACCTGAAGTGAAGCATCGGAATCTATAACTAGTGTCACAGGAATGGTTCAAAACATAGACAGTAAGAAGAGTCAGTTTTCTTGTACCTAAGTCGGCATTGTTCCTTTTCTATTTCATTCCGATGCAATTTCTGTGTTTCATCGTCAATAAGAAGGTCCGAGGGATAAGGTAAACCAGACGTGAAGCATCGGAATCTATAACTAGTGTCACAGGAATGGTTCAAAGCATTGACAGTGAGAAGAGTCAGTTTTCTTGTACCTAAGTCGGCATTGTTCCTTTTCTATTTCATTCCGATGAAATTTCTGTGTTTCATCGTCAACAAGAAGGTCAGAGGTATACAGTAATCCTGACGTGAAGCAACGTAATCTATAACTAGTGTCACAGGAATGGTTCAAAGCATTGACAGTAAGAAGAGTCAGTTTTCTTGTACCTAAGTCGGCATTGTTCCTTTTCTATTTCATTCCGATGAAATTTCTGTGTTTCATCGTCAACAAGAAGGTCAGAGGGATACAGTAATCCTGACGTGAAGCAACGTAATCTATAACTAGTGTCACAGGAATGGTTCAAAGCATTGACAGTAAGAAGAGTCAGTTTTCTTGTACCTAAGTCGGCGTTGTTCCTTTTCTATTTCATTCCGACGCAATTTCTATATTTCATCGTCAATAAGAAGGTCAGAGGGATACAGTATACCTGAAGTGATGCATCGGAATCTATAACTAGTGTCACAGGAATGGATCAAAACATAGACAGTAAGAAGAGTCAGTTTTCTTGTACTTAAGTCGGCATTGTGCTTTTTGTGTTAGTTCCGAAGCAATTTCTGTGTTTCATCGTCAATATGAAGGTCAGAGGGATACAGTATACCTGAAGTGAAGCATCGGAATCTATAACTAGTGTCGAAGGAATGGTTCAAAACATAGACAGTAAGAAGAGTCAGTTTTCTTGTACTTAAGTCGGCATTGTGCCTTTGGTATTTAATTCCGAAGCAATTTCTGTGTTTCATCGTCAATAAGAAGGTCAGAGGGATACAGTAAACCTGGAGTAAAGCATCGGAATCTATAAGTAGTGTCACAGGAACGGTTCAAACATAGACAGTAAGACGAGTCAGTTTTCTTGTACCTATGTCGGCATTGTTCTTTTTCTATTTCATTCCGATGCAATTTCTATGTTTCATCGTCAATAAGAAGGTCAGAGGGATACAGTATACCTGAAGTGAAGCATCGGAATCTATAACTAGTGTCACAGGAATGGATCAAAACATAGACAATAAGAAGAGTCAGTTTTCTTGTACTGAAGTCGGCATTGTGCATTTTCTATTTAATTCCGATGTAATTTCTGTGTTTCATCGTCAATTAGAAGGTCAGAGGGATACAGTATACCTGAAGTGAAGCATCGGAATCTATAACTAGTGTCGAAGGAATGGTTCAAAACATAGACAGTAAGAAGAGTCAGGTTTCTTGTACTTAAGTCTGCATTGTGCCTTTTGTATTTAATTCCGATGAAATTTCTGTGTTTCATCGTCAATAAGAAGGTCAGAGGGATACAGTAAACCTGAAGTGAAGCAACGGATTCTATAACTAGCGTCACAGGAATGGTTCAAAGCATTGACAGTAAGAAGAGTCAGTTTTCTTGTACCTAAGTCGGCATTGTTCCTTTTCTATCTCATTCCGATGCAATTTCTATGTTTCATCGTCAAAAAGAAGGTCAGAGGGATACAGTATACCTCAAGTGAAGCATCGGAATCTATAAGTAGTGTCACAGGAATGGTTCAAAACATAGACAGTAAGAAGAGTCAGTTTTCTTGTACTTAAGTCGGCATTGTGCCTTTGGTATTTAATTCCGAAGCAATTTCTGTGTTTCATCGTCAATAAGAAGGTCAGAGGGATACAGTAAACCTGGAGTAAAGCATCGGAATCTATAACTAGTGTCACATGAATGGTTCAAAACATAGTCAGTAAGAAGAGTCAGTTTTCTTGTACCTAAGTCGGCATTGTGCCTTTTGTAATTAATTCCGATGCAATTTCTGTGTTTCATCGTCAATAAGGAGGTCAGAGAGATACAGTAAACCTGAAGTGAAGCACCGGAAACTATAACTAGTGTCACAGGAATGGTTCAAAACATAGACAGCAAGAAGAGTCAGTTTTCTTGTACTTAAGTCGGCATTGTGCCTTTTGTATTTAATTTGGATGCAATTTCTGTGTTTCATCGTCAATAAGCAGGTCAGAGGGATACAGTAAACCTGAAGTGAAGGATCGGAATCTATAACTAGTGTCACATGAATGGTTCAAACAAAGACAGTAAGAACAGTCAGTTATCTTGTACTTAAGTCGGCATTGCGCCTTTTGTATTTAATTCCGATGCAATTTCTGTGTTTCATCGTCAATAAGAAGGTCAGAGGGATGCAGTAATGCTGAAGTGAAGCATCGTAATTTATAACTAGTGTCGCAGGTATGGTTCAAAACAAAGACAGTAAGAAGAGACAGTTATCTTGTACTTAAGTCGGCATTGTGCCTTTTGTATTTAATTCCGATGCAATTTCTGTGTTTCATCGTCAATAATAAGGTCAGAGGGATACAGTAAACCTGAAGTGAAGCATCGGAATCTATAACTAGTGTCACATGAATGGTTCAAACAAAGACAGTAAGAAGAGTCAGTTATCTTGCACTTAAGTCGGCATTGTGCCTTTTGTATTTAATTCCGATGCAATTTCTGTGTTTCATCGTCAATAAGAAAGTCAGAGGGATACAGTAATGCTGAAGTGAAGCATCGTAATTTATAACTAGTGTCGCAGGAATGGTTCAAAACAAAGACAGTAAGAAGAGTCAGTTATCTTGTACTTAAGTCGTCATTGTGCCATTTGTATTTAATTCCGATGCAATATCTCTATTTCATCGTCAATAAGAAGGTCAGAGGGATACAGTAAACCTGAAGTGAAGCATCGGAATCTATAACTAGTGTCACTGGAATGGTTCAAAACATAGACTGTAAGAAGAGTCAGTATTCCTGTACTTAAGCCGGCATTGTGCCTTTTGTATTTAACTCCGATGCAATTTCTGTGTTTCATCGTCCATAAGAAGGTCAGAGGGATACTGTAAACCTGAAATAAAGCATCGGAATCTATAACTAGCGTCACAGGAATGGTTCAAAACATAGACAGTAAGAAGAGTCAGTTTTCTTGTACTTAAGTCGTCATTGTGCGATTTGTATCTAATTCCGATGCAATATCTGTGTTTCATTGTCAATATGAAGGTCAGAAGGATAAAGTAAACCTGAAGTGAAGCAACGGAATCTATAACTAGTGTCACAGGAATAGTTCAAACATAGACTAGAAGAAGAGTCAGTTTTCCTGTACTTAAGTCGGCGTTGTGCCTTTTGTATTTAACTCCGATCCAATTTCTGTGTTTCATCGTCAAAAAGCAGGTTAGAGGGATACAGTAAACCTGAAGTGAAGCATCGGAATCTATAACTAGTGTCACAGGAATGGTTCAAAACATAGACAGGAAGAATAGTCAGTTTTCTAGCACTTAAGTCGGAATTGAGCCGCTTGTATTTAATTCCTGTGCAATTTCTGTGTTTCATCGTCAACAAGAAGGTCAGAGGGATACAGTAAACCTGAAATGAAGCATCGGAATCAATAACTAGTGTCACAGGAATGGTTCAAACATAGACAGTAGGAAGAGTCAATTGTCTTGTACTTAAGTCGGCATTGTGCCTCTTGTATTTAATTCCGATGCAATTTCTGTGTTGTATCGTCAATAAGAAGGTCAGAGGGATACAGTAAACCTGAGGTGAAGCATCGGAATCTATAACTAGGGTCACAGGAATGGTTCAAAACATAGACAGTAAGAAGAGTCAGTTTTCTTGTACTTAAGTCGGCGTTGTGCCTTTTCTATTTAATTCCGATGCAATTTCTGTGTTTCATCGTCAATTAGAAAGTCAGAGGGATACAGTAAACCTGAAGTGAAGCATCGGAATCTATAACTAGTGTCGAAGCAATGGTTCAAATCATTGACAGTAAGAAGAGTCAGTTTTCTTGTACCTAAGTCGGCATTGTTCCTTTTCTATTTCATTCCGATGCAATTTCTATGTTTCATCGTCAATACGAAGGTCAGAGGGATACAGTATACCTCAAGTGAAGCAGCGGATTCTATAACTAGTGTCACAGGAATGGTTCAAAACATAGACAGTAAGAAGAGTCAGTTTTCTTATACTTGAGTCGGCATTGTGCCTTTTGTATTTAATTCCGATGCATTTTCTGTGTTTCATCGTCAATAAGAAGGTCAGAGGGATACAGTAAACCAGACGTCAAGCATCGGAATCTATAACTAGTGTCACAGGAATGGTTCAAAGCATTGACAGTAAGAAGAGTCAGTTATCTTGTACTTAAGTCGGCATTGTGCCTTTTGTATTTAATTCCGATGCAATTTCTGTGTTTCATCGTCAATAAGAAGGTCAGAGGGATACAGTATACCTGAAGTGAAGCATCGTAATCTATAACTAGTGTCACAGGAATGGTTCAAAGCATAGACAGTAAGAAGAGTCAGTTTTGTTTTACTTAAGTCGGCAATATGCCTTTTGTATTTAATTCCGATGCAATTTCTGTGTTTCATCGTCAATAAGAAGGACAGGGGGATACAGTAAACCTGAAGTAAAGCATCGGAATCTATAATTAGTGTCACAGGAATGGTTCAATACATAGACAGTAAGAAGAGTCAGTTTTCTTGTACTTAAGTCGGCATTGTGCCTTTTGTATTTAATTCCGAAGCAATTTCTGTGTTTCATCGTCAATAAGAAGGTCAGAGGGATACAGTAAACCTATAGTGAAGCATCGGAATCTATAACTACTGTCACAGGAATGGTTCAAACATAGACAGTAAGAAGAGTCAGTATTCTTGTACTTAAGTCGGCATTGTGCCTTTTGTATTTAATTCCGAAGCAATATCTGTGTTTCATCGTCAATAAGAAGGTCAGAGTTATACAGTAAACCTGAAGTGAAGCATCGGAATCTATAACTAGTGTCACACGAATGGTTCGAAACATAGACTGTAAGAAGAGTCTCTTTTCTTGTACTTAAGTCGGCATTGTGCCTTTTGTATTTAATTCCGATGCAATTTCTGCGTTTCATCGTCAATAAGAAGGTCAGAGGGATACAGTAAACCTGAAGTGAAGCATCGGAATCTATAACTAGTGTCACAGGAATGGTTCAAGACATAGACAGTAAGAAGAGTCAGTTTTCTTGTACTTGAGTCGGCATTGTGCCTTTTGTATTTAATTCCGATGCAATTTCCGTGTTTCATCGTCAATAAGAAGGTCAGAGGGATACAGTAAACCTGAATGAAGCATCAGAATCTATAACTAGTGTCACAGGAATGGTTCAAAACATAGACAGTACGAAGAGTCAAATTTCTTGTACTTAAGTCGGCATTGTGCCTTTTGTAATTAATTCCAATGCAATATCTGTGTTTCATCGTCAATAAGAAGGTCAGACTTATACAGTAAACCTGAAGTGAAGCAACGGAATCTATAACTAGTGTCACAGGAATGGTTCAAAACATAGACAGTAAGAAGAGTCAGTTTTCTTGTACTTAAGTCGGCGTTGTGCCTTTCGTATTTAATTCCGATGCAATTTCTGTGTTCATCATCAATAAGAAGGTCAGAGGGATACAGTAAACCTGAATGGAAGCATCGGAATCTATAGCTACTGTCACAGGAATGGTTCAGACATAGACAGTAAGAAGAGTCAGTTTTCCTGTACTTAAGTCGGCATTGTGCCTTTTGTATTTAATTCCGATGCAATTTCTGTGTTTCATCGTCAATAACAAGGTCAGAGGGATACAGTAAACCTGAAGTGAAGCATCGGAATCAATAACTAGTGTCACAGGAATGGTTCAAAACTTAGACAGTAAGAAGAATCAGTTTTCTTGTACTTTAGTCGGCATTGTGCATATTGTATTTAATTCCGATGCAATTTCTGTGTTCATCGTCAATAAGAATGTCAGAGGGATACAGTAAACCTGAAGTGAAGCATCGGAATCTATAACTAGTGTCACAGGAATGGTTCAAAGCATAGGCAGTAAGAGGAGTCAGTTTTCTTGTACTGAAGTCTGCATTGTGCGTTTGTATTTAATTCCGATGCATTTTCTGTGTTTCATCGTCAATAAGAAGATCAGAGGGATACAGTAAACCTAAAGTGAAGCATCGGAATCTATATCTAGTGTCACAGGAAAGGTTGAAAACATAGACAGTAAGAAGAGTCAGTTTTCTCGTACTTAAGTCGGCATTGTGCCTTTTGTATTGAATTCCGATGCAATTTCTGTGTTTCATCGTGAATAAGAGGGTCAGAGGGATACAGTAAACATGAAGTGAAGCATTGGAATGTATAGCTAGTGTCGCAGGAATGGTTCAAAACATAGACAGTAAGAAGAGTCAGTTTTCTTGTACTTAAGTCGGCGTTGTGCCTTTTGTATTAATTCCGATGCAATTTCTGTGTTTCATCGTCAATAAGAATGTCTGAGGCATACAGTAAACCTGAAGTGAAGCATCAGAATCTATAACTAGTGTCGCAGGAATGGTTCAAAATATAGACAGTACGAAGAGTCAGTTTTCTTGTACTTAAGACGGCATTGTGCCTTTTGTATTTAATTCCGATGCAATTTCTGTGTTTCATCGTCAATACGAAGGTCAGAGGGATACAGTGAACCTGAAGTGAAGCATCGGAATCTATAACTAGTGTCACAGGAATGGTTCAAGACATAGACAGTAAGAAGAGTCAGTTTTCTTGTACTTAAGTCGGCGTTGTGCCTTTTGTATTTAATTCCGATGCAAGTTCAGTGTTTCATCGTCAATACGGAGGTCAGAGGGATACAGTGAACCTGAAGTGAAGCATCGGATTCTATAACTAGTGTCACAGGAATGGTTCAAAACATAGACAGTAATAGGATCAGTTTTCTTGTACTTAAGTCGGCATTGTGTCTTTTATATTTAATCCGATGCAATTTCTGTGTTTCATCGTCAATAAGAAGGTCGGAGGGATACGGTAAACCTGAAGTGAAGCATCGGAATCTATAACTAGTGTCACAGGAACTGTTCAAAACATAGACAGTAACAAGAGTCAGTTTTCTTGTACTTAAGACAGCATTGTGCCTTTTGTATTTAATTCCGATGGAATTTTTGTGTTTCATCGTCAATGAGAAGGTCAGAGGGATACAGTAAACCTGCAGTGAAGCATCGGAATCTATAACTAGTGTCACATGAATGGTTCAAACATAGACAGTAAGAAGAGTAAGTTTTCTTGTACTGAAGTTGACAGTGTGCCTTTTGTATTTAATTCCGATGCAATTTCTGTGTTTCATCGGTAATAAGAAGGTCAGAGGTATACAGTAAACCTGAAGTGAACCATCGGAATCTATAACTAGTGTCACAGGTATTGTTCAACACATAGACAGTAAGAAGAGTCAGTTTTCTTGTACTTATGTCGGCATTGTGCTTTTGTATTTAATTCCGATGCAATTTCTGTGTTTCATCGTCAATAAGAAGGTCGGAGGGATACAGTAAACCTGAAGTGAAGCATCGGAATCTCTAACTAGTGTCTCAGGAGTGGTTCAAAACATAGACAGTAAGAAGAGTCAGTTTTCTTGTACTTAAGTCGGCATTGTGCCTTTTGTATTTCATTCCGATGCAATTTCAGTGTTTCGTCGACAATAAGAAGGTCAGAGGGATATAGTGAACCTGAAGTGCAACATCGGATTCTATAACTAGTGTCACAGGAATGGTTCAAAACATAGACAGTAAGAAGATCAGTTTTCTTGTACTTAAGTCGGCATTGTGCCTTTTGTATTTAATCCGATGCAATTTCTGTGTTTCATCGTCAATTAGAAGGACAGAGCGATACAGTAAACCTGCAGTGAAGCATCGGAATCTATAACTAGTGTCACATGAATGGTTCAAATCGTAGACAGTAAGAAGAGTCAGTTTTCTTGCACTTAAGTCGGCATTGTGGATTTTATATTTAATTCCGATGCAATTGCTGTGTTTCATCGTCAATAAGAAGGTCAGAGGGATACAGTAAAAATGAAGTGAAGCATCGGAATTTTTAACTAGTGTCACAGGAATGGTTCAAAACACAGACAGTAAGAAGTATCAATTATCTTGTACTTAAGTCGGCATTGTGCCTTTTGTATGTAATTCCGAAGCAATTTCTGTGTTTCATCGTCAAGAAGAAGGTCAGAGGGATACAGTAAACCTGAGGTAAAGCATCGTAATCTATAACGAGTGTCACATGAATGGTTCAAAATATAGACAGTAAGAAGAGTCAGTTTTCTTGTACTTAAGTCGGCATTGTGCCTCTTTTATTTAAGTGCGATGCAATTTCAGTATTTCATCGTCGATAAGAGGGTCAGAGGGATTTAGTGAACCTGAAGTGAAGCATCGCAATCTATAACTAGTGTCACAGGAATAGTTCAAAACATAGACAGTATGAGGATCAGTTTTCTTGTACTTAAGTCGGCATTGTGCCTTTTGTATTTAACCCGATGCAATTTCTGTGTTTCATCGTCAATAAGAAGGTCAGAGGGATACAGTAAACCTGAAGTGAAGCATCGGAATCTATAACTAGTGTCACAGGAATGGTTCAATCATAGACAGTAAGAAGAGTCAGTTTTTTGTACTTAAGTCGGCATTGTGCCTTTTGTATTTAATTCCGATGCAATATCTGTGTTTCATCGTCAATAAGAAGGTCAGAGGGATACAGTAAACCTGAAGTGACGCATCGGAATCTATAACTAGTGTCACATGAATGGTGCAAACATAGACAGTAAGAAGAGTCAGTTTTCTTGTACATAAGTCGGCATTGTGCCTTTTTCATTTAATCCCGATGCAATTTCTATGTTTCATCGTCAATAAGAAGGTCTGATGGATACAGTAAACCTGAATTGAAGCATCGGAGTCTATAACTAGTGTCCCAGGAATGGTTCAAAACATAGACAGTAAGAAGAGTCAGTTTTCTTGAACTTAAGTCGGCGTTGTGCCTTTTGTATTTAATTCCAATGCAATTTCTGTGTTTCATCGTCAATAAGAACATCAGAGGGAATCAGTGAACCTGAAGTGAAGCTTCGGAATCTATAACTAGTGTCACAGGAATGGTTCAAATCATAGACAGTAAGAAGAGTCAGTTTCCTTGTACTTAAGTCGGCATTGTGCCTTTTGTATTTAATTCCGATGCAAATTCAGTGTTTGATCGTCAATATGAAGGTCAGAGGGATACAGTGAACCTGAAGTGAAGCATCAGAATCTATAACTAGTGTCACAGGAATGGTTCAAATCATAGACAGTAAGAAGATTCAGTTTTCTTGTACTTAAGTCGGCATTGTGCCTTTTGTATTTAATTCCGATGCAATTTCTGTGTTTCATCGTCAATAAGAAGGTCAGAGGGATACAGTAAACCTGAAGTGAAGCATCGGAATCTATAACTAGTGTCACAAGAATGGTTCAATACATAGACAGTAAGAAGAGCCAGTTTTCTTGTACTTAAATCGGCATTGTGCCTTTTGTACTTAATTCCGAAGCAATATCTGTGTTTCATCGTCAATAAGAAGGTCAGAGAGATACAGTAAACCTAAAGTGAAGCATCGGAATCTATAACTACTGTCACAAGAATGGTTCAAAACATAGACAGTAAGAAGTGTCAGTTTTCTTGTACTTAAGTCGGCATTGTGCCTTTTGTATTTAATTCCGATGCAATATCTGTGTTTCATCGTCAATAAGAAGGTCAGAGTTATACAGAAAACCTGAAGTGAAGCGTCGGAATCTATAACTAGTGTCACACGAATGGTTCAAAACATAGACTGTAAGAAGAGTCAGTTTTCTTGTACTGAAGTCGGCGTTGTGACTTTTGTATTTAATTCCGATGCAATTTCTGTGTTTCATCGTCAATAAGAAGGTCTGAGGCATACAGTAAACCTGAAGTGAAGCATTGGAATCTATAACTAGTGTCGCAGGAATGGTTCAAAATATAGACAGTACGAAGATTCAGTTTTCTTGTACTTAAGACGGCATTGTGCATTTTGTATTTAATTCCGATGCAATTTCTGTGTTTCATCGTCAATACGAAGGTCAGAGGGATACAGTGAACCTGAAGTGATGCATCGGAACCTATAACTAGTGTCACAGGAATGGTTCAAAGCATAGACAGTAAGAAGAGTCAGTTTTCTTGTACTTAAGTCGGCGTTGTGCCTTTTCTATTTAATTCCGACGCAATTTCAGTGTTTCATCGTCAATACGAAGGTCAGAGGGATACAGTGAACCTGAAGTGAAGCATCGGATTCTATAACTAGTGTCACAGGAATGGTTCAAAACATAGACAGTAAGATGATCAGTTTTCTTGTACTTAAGTCGGCATTGTGTCTTTTGTTTTTAATCCGATGCAATTTCTGTGTTTCATCGTCAATAAGAAGGTCGGAGGGATACGGTAAACCTGAAGTGAAGCATCGGAATCTATAACTAGTGTCACAGGAACTGTTCAAAACATAGACAGTAAGAAGAGTCAGTTTTCTTGTACTTAAGTCGGCATTGTGCCTTTTGTATTTAATTCCGATGGAATTTCTGTGTTTCATTGTCAATGAGAAGGTCAGAGGGATACAGCAAACCTGCAGTGAAGCATCGGAATCTATAACTAGTGTCACATGAATGGTTCAAAACATAGACAGTAAGAAGAGTCAGTTTTCTTGAACTAAAGTTGACATTGTGCCTTTTGTATTTAATTCCGAAGCAATTTCTGTGTTTCATCGGTAATAAGAAAATCAGAGGTATACAGTAAACCTGAAGTGAAGCATCGGAATCTATAACTAGTGTCACAGGTATTGTTCAAAACATAGACAGTAAGAAGAGTCAGTTTTCTTGTACTTATGTCGGCATTGTGCTTTTGTATTTAATTCCGAAGCAATTTCTGTGTTTCATCGTCAATAAGAAGGTCGGAGGGATACAGTAAACCTGAAGTGAAGCATCGGAATCTATAACTAGTGTCTCAGGAGTGGTTCAAAACATAGACAGTAAGAAAAGTCAGTTTCCTTGTACTGAAGTCGGCATTGTGCCCTTTGTATTTAATTCCGATGCAATTTCAGTGTTTCGTCGACAATAAGAAGGTCAGAGGGATATAGTGAACCTGAAGTGCAACATCGGACGCTATAACTAGAGTCACAGGCATGGTTCAAAACATAGACAGTAAGAAGATCATTTTAATTGTACTTAAGTCGGCATTGTGCCTTTTGTATTTAATCCGATGCAATTTCTGTGTTTCATCGTCAATTAGAAGGACAGAACGATGCAGTAAACCTGCAGTGAAGCATCGGAATCTATAACTAGTGTCACATGAATGGTTCAAATCGTAGACAGTAAGAAGAGTCAGTTTTCTTGCACTTAAGTCGGCATTGTGCAATTTATATTTAATTCCGATGCAATTGCTGTGTTTCATCGTCAATAAGAAGGTGAGAGGGATACAGTAAAAATGAAGTGAAGCATCGGAATTTTTAACTAGTGTCACAGGAATGGTTCAAAACACAGACAGTAAGAAGTATCAATTATCTTGTACTTAAGTCGGCATTGTGCCTTTTGTATTTAATTCCGAAGCAATTTCTGTGTTTCATCGTCAAGAAGAAGGTCAGAGGGATACAGTAAACCTGAAGTAAAGCATCGTAATCTATAACGAGTGTCACATGAATTGTTCAAAATATAGACAGTAAGAAGAGTCAGTTTTCTTGTACTTAAGTCGGAATTGTACCGTTTGTATTTAATGCCGATGCAATTTCTGTGTTTCATCGTCAATAAGAAGGTCAGAGGCATACAGTAAACCTGAAGTGAAGCAACGGAATCTATAACTGGTGTCACAGGAATGGTTCAAAACATAGACAGTAAGCAGAGTCAGTTTTCTTGTACTTAAGTCGGCATTGTGCCTTTTGTATTTAATTCCGATGCAATTTCTGTGTTTCATCGTCAATTAGAAGGTCAGAGCGATACAGTAAACCTGCAGTGACGCATCGGAATCCATAACTAGTGTCACATGAATGGTTCAAAACATAGACAGTAAGAAGAGTCAGTTTTCTTGTACTTAAGTCGGCATTGTGCTGCTTGGTTTTAATTCCGATGCAATTTCTGTGTTTCATCGTCAATAAAAAGGTTAGAGGGATACAGTAAACCTGAAGTGAAGCATCGGAATCTATAACTCGTGTCACAAAAATGGTTCAAGACATAGTCAGTAAGAAGAGTCAGTTTTCTTGTACTTAAGTAGGCATTGTGCCTTTCGTATTTAATTCCGATGCAATTTCTGTGTTTCATCGTCAATAAGAAGGTCAGAGGGATACAGTAAACCTGAAGTGAAGCATCGGAATCTATAACTAGTGTCACAGGAATGGTTCAAAATATAGACAGTACGAAAAGTCTGTTTTCTTGTACTTAAGTCGGCATTGTGCCTTTTGTATTTAATTCCGATCCAATTTCTGTGTTTCATCGTCAATACGAAGGTCAGAGGGATACAGTAAACCTGAAGTAAAGCATCGGAATCTATAACTGGTGTCACAGGAATGGTTCAAAACATAGACAGTAAGAAGAGTCAGTTTTCTTCTACTTAAGGCGGGATTGTGCCTTTTCTATTTAATTCCCATGCAATTTCTGTGTTTCATCGTAAATAAGAAGGTCAGAGGGATACAGTAAACCTGAAGTGAAGCATCGGATTATAAAACTAGTGTCACAGGAATGGTTCGAAACATAGACAGTAAGGGGAGTCAGTTTTCTTGTACTGAAGTCTGCATTGTGCTTTTTGTATTTAATTCCGATGCAATTTCAGCGTTTCATCGTCAATAAGAAGGTCAGAGGGATACAGTAAACCTAAAGAGAAGCATCGGAAACTATATCTAGTGTCACAGGAATGGTTCAAAACATAGACAGTAAGAAGAGTCAGTTTTCTTGTACTTAAATCGGCATTGTGCCTTTTGTATTTAATTCCGAAGCAATTTATTTGTATCATCGTCAATAAGAAGGTCAGAGGGATACAGTAAACCTGGAGTAAAGCACCGGAATCCATAACTAGTGTGAATCCATAACTAGTGTCACATGAATGGTTGAAAACATAGACAGCAAGAAGAGTCAGTTTTCTTGTACTTAAGTCGGCATTGTGCCTTTTGTATTAAATTGCGATGCAATTTTCTGTGTTTCATCGTGAATAAGAGGGTCAGAGGGATACAGTAAACATGAAGTGAAGCATCGGAATCTATAACTAGTGTCACAGGAATGGTTAAAAACATAGACAGTAAGAAGAGTCAGTTTTCTTGTACTTAAGTCGGCGTTGTGCCTTTCGTATTTAATTCCGATGCAATTTCTGTATTCATCGTCAATAAGAAGGTCAGAGGGATACAGTAAACCTGAAGGGAAGCATCGGAATCTATAACTAGTGTCACAGGAATGGTTCAAACATAGACAGTAAGAAGAGTCAGTTTTCTTGTAATTAAGTCGGCATTGTGACCTTTGTATTTAATTCCGATGCAATTTCTGTGTTTCATCGTCAATAACAAGGTCAGAGGGATACAGTAAACAGGAAGTGAAGCATCGGAATCTATAACTAGTGTCACAGGGAATGGTTCAAAACTTAGACAGTAAGAAGAGTCAGTTTTCTTGTACTTAAGTCGGCATTGTGCCTTTGGTATTTAATTCCGATGCAATTTCTGTGTTCATCGTCAATAAGAAGGTCAGAGGTATACATTAAACCTGAACTGAAGCATCGGAATCTATAACTAGTGTCACAGGAATGGTTCATAACATAGACAGTAAGAGGAGTCAGTTTTCTTGTACTGAAGTCTGCATTGTGCGATTGTATTTAATTCCGATGCATTTTCTGTGTTTCATCGTCAATAAGACGGTCAGAAGGATACATTAAACCTAAAGTGAAGCATCGGAATCTATATCTAGTGTCCACAGGAATGGTTGAAAACGTAGACAGTAAGAAGAGTCAGTTTTCTCGTACTTAAGTCGGCATTGTGCCTTTTGTATTGAATTCCGATGCAATTTCTGTGTTTCAACGTGAATAAGAGGGTCAGAGGGATACAGTAAACATGAAGTAAAGCATTGGAATATATAACTAGTGTCGCAGGAATGGTTCAAAACATAGACAGTAAGAAGAGTCAGTTTTCTTGTACTTAAGTCGGCGTTGTGCCTTTTGTATTAAATTCCAATGCAATTTTTGTGTTCCATCGTCAATAAGAAGGTCTGAGGCATACAGTAAACCTGAAGTGAAGCATCGGAATCTATAACTAGTGTCACAGGAATGGTTCAAAACATAGACAGAACGAAGAGTCAGTTTTCTTGTAATTAAGACGGCATTGTGCCTTTTGTATTTAATTCCGATGCAATTTCAGTGTTTCATCGTCAATACGAAGGTCAGAGGGATACAGTGAACCTGAAGTGAAGCATCGGAATCTATAACTAGTGTCACAGGAATGGTTCAAAACATAGACAGTAAGAAGAGTCAGGTTTCTTGTACTTAAGTCCGCATTGTGCTCTTTTGTATTTAATTCCGATGCAATTTCTATGTTTCATCGTCAATAAGAAGATGAGAGGGATACAGTAAACTTACGTGAAGCATCGGAATCTATATCTAGTGTCACAGGAATGGTTCAAAACATAGACAGTAAGAAGAGTCAGTTTTCTTGTACTTAAGTCTTCATTGTGCCTTTTGTATTTAATTCCGATGCAATTTGTTTGTATCAACGTCAATAAGGAGGTCAGAGGGATACAGTAAACCTGGAGTAAAGCATCGGAATCTGTAACTAGTGTCACAGGAATGGTTCAAAACATAGACAGTAAGAAGAGTCATTTTTCTTGTACTTAAGTCGGCGTTGTGCCTTTTGTATTTAATTCCGATGCAATTTCAGTGTTTCATCGTCAATAAGAAGGTCAGAGGGATACAGTAAAAATGAAGTGAAGCATCGGAATTTTTAACTAGCGCCACAGGAATGGTTCAAAACATAGACAGTAAGAGGAGTCAGTTTTCTTGTACTGAAGTCTGCATTGTGCTTTTTGTATTTAATTCCGATGCAATTTCAGGGTTTCATCGTCAATAAGAAGGTCAGAGGGATACAGTAAACCTAAAGTGAAGCATCGGAAACTATATCTAGTGTCACGTGAATGATTAAAAACATAGACAGTAAGAAGAGTCAGTTTTCTTGTACTTAATTCGGCGTTGTGCCTTTTGTTTTAAATTCCGATGCAATTTCTGTGTTTCATCGTGAATAAGAGGGTCAGAGGGATACAGTAAACATGAAGTGAAGCATCGGAATCTGTAACTAGTGTCACAGGAATGGTTCAAAACATAGACAGTAAGAAGAGTCATTTTTCTTGTACTTAAGTCGGCATTGTGCCTATTGTATTTAATTCCGATGCAATTTCAGTGTTTCATCGCCAATAAGAAGGTCAGAGGGATACAGTAAAAATGAAGTGAAGCATCGGAATTTCTAACTAGTGCCACAGGAATGGTTCAAAACTCAGACAGTAAGAAGCGTCAATTATCTTGTACCAAAGTCGGCATTGTGCCTTTTGAATTTAATTCCTAAGCAATTTCTGTGTTTCATCGTCAAGAAGAAGGTCAGAGGGATACAGTAAACCTGAAGTAAAGGATCGTAATCTATAACGAGTGTCACATGAATGGTTCAAAATATAGACAGTAACAAGAGTCAGTTTTCTTGTACTTAATTCGGCATTGTACCTTTTGTATTTAATTCCGATGCAATTTCTGTGTTTCATCGGCAATAAGATGGTCAGAGGGATACAATAAACCTGAAGTGAAGCATCAGAATCTATAATTAGTGTCACAGGAATGGTTCAAAACATAGACAGTATAAAGAGTAAGTTTTCTTGTACTTAAGTCGGCATTGTGCCTTTTGTATTTAATTCCGATGCAATTTCTGTGTTGCATCGTCAATAAGGTCAGAGGCATACAGTAAACCTGAAGTGAAGCATCGGAATCTATAACTAGTGTCACAGGAATGGTTCAATACATAGACAGTAAGAAGAGTCAGTTTACTTGTACTTAAGTCGGCCTTGTGCCTCTTGTATTTAAGTCCGATGCAATTTCAGTATTTCATCGTCAATAAGAAGGTCAGAGGGATTTAGTGAACCTGAAGTGAAGCATCGGATTCTATATCTAGTGGCACAGGAATGGTTCAAAACATAGACAGTAAGAGGATCAGCTTACTTGTACTTAAGTCGGCATTGTGCCTTTTGTATTTAATCCGATGCAATTTTTGTGTTTCATCGTCAATAAGAAGGTCGGAGGGATACGGTAAACCTGAAGTGAAGCATCGGAATCTATAACTACTGTCACAGGAATTGCTCAAAACATAGACAGTAAGAAGAGTCAGTTTTCTTGTACTTAAGCCGGCATTGTGCCTATTGTATTTAATTCCGATGGAATTTCTTTGCTTCATCGTCAATAAGAAGGTCAGAGGGATACAGTAAACCTGCAGTGAAGCATCGGAATCTATAACTAGTGTCACATGAATGGTTCAAAACATAGACAGTAAGAAGAGTCAGTTTTTTTGTACTAAAGTTGACATTGTGCCTTTTGTATTTAATTCCGATGCAATTTCTGTGTTTTATCGGTAATACAAGGTCAGAAGTATACAGTAAACCTGAAGTGAAGCATCGGAATCTATAACTAGTGTCACAGGTATTGTTCAAAACATAGACAGTAAGAAGAGTCAGTTTCCTTGTACTTATGTCGGCATTGTGCTTTTGTATTTAATTCCGATGCAATTTCTGTGTTTCATCGTCAATAAGAAGGTCAGAGGGATACAGTAAACCTGAAGTGAAGCATCGGAATCTATAACTAGTGTCTCAGGAATGGTTCAAAACATAGACAGTAAGAAGAGTCAGTTTTCTTGTACTTAAGTCGGCATTGTGCCTTTTGTATTTAATTCCGATGCAATTTCAGTGTTTCGTCGACAATAAGAAGGGCAGAGGGATATAGTGAACCTGAAGTGAAACATCGGATTCTATAACTAGTGTCACAGGAATGGTTCAAAACATAGACAGTAAGGGGATCAGTTTACTTGTACTTAAGTCGGCATTGTGCCTTTTGTATTTAATCCGATGCAATTTCTGTGTTTCATCGTCAATTAGAAGGTCAGAGACATACAGTAAACCTGCAGAGAAGCATCGGAATCTGTAACTAGTGTCACATGAATGGTTTAAAACATAGACAGTAAGAAGAGTCAGTTTTCTTGTACTTAAGTCGGCATTGTGCCTTTTGTATTTAATTCCGATGCAATTTATGTGTTTCATCGTCAATTAGAAGGTCAGAACGATACAGTAAACCTGCAGTGACGCATCGGAATCCATAACTAGTGTCACATGTATGGTTCAAAACATAGACAGTAAGAAGAGTCAGTTTTCTTGTAGTTAAGTCGGCATTGTGCTTCTTGGTTTCAATTCCGATGCAATTTCTGTGTTTCATCGTCAATAAGAAGGTCAGAGGGATACAGTAAACCTGAAGTGAAGCATCGGAATCTATAACTCGTGTCACAAAAATGGTTCAAAACATAGTCAGTAACAAGAGTCAGTTTTCTTGAACTTAACTCGGCATTGTGCGTTTCGTATTTCATTCCGATGCAATTTCTGTGTTTCATCGTCAATAAGAAGGTCAGAGGGATACAGTAAACCTGCAGTGAAGCATCGGAATCTATAACTAGTGTCACATGAATGTTTCAAGACATAGACAGTAAGAAGAGTCAGTTTTCTTGTACTTAAGTCGTCATTGTGCCTTTTGTATTTAATTGCGATGCAGTTTCTGTGTTTCATCGTCAAGAAGAAGGTCAGAGGCATACAGTAAACCTGAAGTGAAGCATCGGAATCTATAACTGGTGTCACAGGAATGGTTCAAAACATAGACAGTAAGAAGAGTCAGTTTTCTTCTACTTAAGGCGGCATTGTGCCTTCTCTATTTAATTCCCATGCAATTTCTGTGTTTCATCGTAAATAAGAAGGTCAGAGGGATACAGTAAACCTGAAGTGAAGCATCGGATTAGAAAACTAGTGTCACAGGAATGGTTCAAAAAATAGACAGTAAGAGGAGTCAGTTTTCTTGTACTGAAGTCTGCATTGTGCTTTTTGTATTTAATTCCGATGCAATTTCAGGGTTTCATCGTCAATAAGAAGGTCAGAGGGATACAGTAAACCTAATGTGAAGCGTCGGAAACTATATCTAGTGTCACAGGAATGGTTCAAAACATAGACAGTAGGAAGAGTCAGTTTTCTTGTACTTAAATCGGCATTGTGCCTTTTGTATTTAATTCCGAAGCAATTTATTTGTATCATCGTCAATAAGGAGGTCCGAGGGATACAGTAAACCTGGAGTAAAGCATCGGAATCCATAACTAGTGTCACATGAATGGATGAAAACATAGACAGCAAGAAGAGTCAGTCTTCTTGTACTTAAGTCGGCATTGTGCCTTTTGTATTAAATTCCGGTGCAATTTCTGTGTTTCATCGTGAATAAGAGGGTCAGAGGGATACAGTAAACATGAAGTGAAGCATTGGAATATATAACTAGTGTCGCAGGAATGGTTCAAAACATAGACAGTAAGAAGAGTCAGTTTTCTTGTACTTATGTCGGCGTTGTGCCTTTTGTATTAAATTCCAATGCAATTTTTGTGTTCCATCGTCAATAAGAAGGTCTGAGGCATACAGTAAACCTGAAGTGAAGCATCGGAATCTATTTATTAGTGTCACAGGAATGGTTCAAAACATAGACAGTACGAAGAGTCAGTTTTCTTGTACTTAAGACGGCATTGTGCCTTTTGTATTTAATTCCGATGCAATTTCAGTGTTTCATCGTCAATACGAAGGTCAGAGGGATACAGTGAACCTGAAGTGAAGCATCGGAATCTATAACTAGTGTCACAGGAATGGTTCAAAACATAGACAGTAAGAAGAGTCAGGTTTCTTGTACTTAAGTCCGCATTGTGCCTTTTGTATTTAATTCCGATGCAATTTCTATGTTTCATCGTCAATAAGAAGATCAGAGGGATACAGTAAACTTAAGTGAAGCATCGGAATCTATATCTAGTGTCACAGGAATGGTTCAAAACATAGACAGTAAGAAGAGTCAGTTTTCTTGTACTTAAGTCTTCATTGTGAATTTTGTATTTAATTCAGAAGCAATTTGTTTGTATCATCGTCAATAAGGAGGTCAGAGGGATACAGTAAACCTGGAGTAAAGCATCGTAATCTATAACTAGTGTCACATGAATGATTGAAAACATAGACAGTAAGAAGAATCAGTTTTCTTGTACTTAATTCGGCGTTGTGCCTTTTGTTCTAAATTCCGATGCAATTTCTGTGTTTCATCGTGAATAAGAGGGTCAGAGGGATACAGTAAACATGAAGTGAAGCATCGGAATCTGTAACTAGTGTCACAGGAATGGTTCAAAACGTAGACAGTAAGAAGAGTCAGTTTTCTTGTACTTAAGTCGGCGTTGTGCCTTTTGTATTTAATTCCGATGCAATTTCAGTGTTTCATCGTCAATAAGAAGGTCAGAGGGATACAGTAAAAATGAAGTGAAGCATCGGAATTTTTAACTAGTGCCACAATAATGGTTCAAAACACAGACAGTAAGAAGCGTCAATTATCTTGTACCAAAGTCGGCATTGTGCCTTTTGAATTTAATTCCGAAGCAATTTCTGTGTTTCATCGTCAAGAAGAAGGTCAGAGGGATACAGTAAACCTGAAGTAAAGGATCGTAATCTATAACGAGTGTCACATGAATGGTTCAAAATATAGACAGTATGAAGAGTCAGTTTTCTTGTACTTAAGTCGGCATTGTACCTTTTGTATTTAATTCCGATGCAATGTCTGTGTTTCATCATCAATAAGAAGGTCAGAGGGATACAATAAACCTGAAGTGAAGCATCGGAATCTATAATTAGTGTCACAGGAATGGTTCAAAACATAGACAGTATGAAGAGTAAGTTTTCTTGTACTTAAGTAGCATTGTGCCTTTTGTATTTAATTCCGATGCAATTTCTGTGTTGCATCGTCAATAAGGTCAGAGGCATACAGTAAACCTGAAGTGAAGCATCGGAATCTACAACTAGTGTCACAGGAATGGTTCAATACATAGACAGTAAGAAGAGTCAGTTTACTTGTACTTAAGTCGGCCTTGTGCCTCTTGTATTTAAGTCCGATGCAATTTCAGTATTTCATCGTCAATAAGAAGGTCAGAGGGATTTAGTGAACCTAAAGTGAAGCATCGGATTCTATATCTAGTGTCACAGGAATGGTTCAAAACATAGACAGTAAGAGGATCAGTTTTCTTGTACTTAAGTCGGCATTGTGCCTTTTGTATTTAATCCGATGCAATTTCTGTGTTTCATCGTCAATAAGAAGGTCGGAGGGATACGGTAAACCTGAAGTGAAGCATCGGAATCTATAACTAGTGTCACAGGAATTGTTCAAAACATAGACAGTAAGAAGAGTCAGTTTTCTTGTACTTAAGCCGGCATTGTGCCTATTGTATTTAATTCCGATGGAATTTCTTTGTTTCATCGTCAATAAGAAGGTCAGAGGGATACAGTAAACCTTCAGTGAAGCATCGGAATCTATAACTAGTGTCACATGAATGGTTCAAAGCATAGACAGTAAGAAGAGTCAGTTTTTTTGTCCTAAAGTTGACATTGTGCCTTTTGTATTTAATTCCGATGCAATTTCTGTGTTTCATCGGTAATAAGAAGGTCAGAAGTATACAGTAAACCTGAAGTGAAGCATCGGAATCTATAACTAGTGTCACAGGTATTGTTCAAAACATAGACAGTAAGAAGAGTCAGTTTCCTTGTACTTATGTCGGCATTGTGCTTTTGTATTTAATTCCGATGCCATTTCTGTGTTTCATCGTCAATAAGAAGGTCAGAGGAATACAGTAAACCTGAAGTGAAGCATCGGAATCTATAACTAGTGTCTCAGGAATGGTTCAAAACATAGACAGTAAGAAGTGTCAGTTTTCTTGTACTTAAGTCGGCATTGTGCCTTTTGTATTTAATTCCGATGCAATTTCAGTGTTTCGTCGACAATAAGAAGGTCAGAGGGATATAGTGAACCTGAAGTGAAACATCGGATTCTATAACTAGTGTCACAAAAATGGTTCAAAACATAGACAGTAAGAGGATCAGTTTACTTGTACTTAAGTCGGCATTGTGTCTTTTGTATTTAATCCGATGCAATTTCTGTGTTTCATCGTCAATTAGAAGGTCAGAGACATACAGTAAACCTGCAGAGAAGCATCGGAATCTATAACTAGTGTCACATGAATGGTTCAAAACATAGACAGTAAGAAGAGTCAGTTTTCTTGCACTTAGGTCGGCATTGTGCACTTGATATTTAATTCCGATGCAATTGCTGTGTTTCATCGTCAATAAGAAGGTCAGAGGGATACAGTAAAAATGAAGTGAAGCATCGGAATTTTTAACTAGTGTCACAGGAATGGTTCAAAACACAGACAGTAAGAAGTATCAATAGTCTTGTACTTAAGTCGGCATTGTGCCTTTTGTATTTAATTCCGAAGCAATTTCTAAGTTTCGTCGTCAAGAAGAAGGTTAGAGGGATACAGTAAACCTGAAGTAAAGCATCGTAATCTATAACGAGTGTCACATGAATGGTTCAAAATATAGACAGTAAGAAGTGTCAGTTTTCTTGTACTTAAGTCGGCATTCTACCTTTTGTATTTAATTCCGATGCAATTTCTGTGTTTCATCGTCAATAAGAAGGTCAGAGGGATACAATAAACCTGAAGTGAAGCATCGGAAACTATAATTACTGTCACAGGAATGGTTCAAAACATAGACAGTATGAAGAGTAAGTTTTCTTGTACTTAAGTCGGCATTGTGCCTTTTGGTTTTAATTCCGATGCAATTTCTGTGTTTCATCGTCAATAAGAAGGTCAGAGGCATACAGTAAACTTGAAGTGAAGCATCGGAATCTATAACTAGTGTCACAGGAATGAATCAATACATAGACAGTAAGAAGAGTCAGTTTACTTGTACTTAAGTCGGCATTGTGCCTCTTGTATTTAAGTCCGATGCAGTTTCAGTGTTTCATCGTCAATAAGAAGGTCAGTGGGATTTAGTGAACCTGAAGTGTTACATCGCATTCTATAACTAGTGTCACAGGAATGGTTCAAAACATAGACAGTAAGAGGATCAGTTTTCTTGTACTTAAGTCAGCATTGTGCCTTTTGTATTTAACCCGATGCAATTTCTGTGTTTCATCGTCAATACGAAGGTCGGAGGGATACGGTAAACCTGAAGTGAAGCATCGTTATCTATAATTAGTGTCACAGGAATGGTTCAAAACATAGACAGTATGAAGAGTAAGTTTTCTTGTACTTAAGTTGGCATTATGCCTTTTGTACTTAATTCCGATGCAATTTCTGTGTTGCATCGTCAATAAGAAGGTCAGAGGCATACAGTAAACCTTAAGTGAAGCATCGGAATCTATAACTAGTGTCACAGGAATGGTTCAATACATAGACAGTAAGAAGAGTCAGTTTACTTGTACTTAAGACGGCATTGTGCTTTTGTATTTAATTCCGATGCAATTTCAGTGTTCCATCGTCAATACGAAGGTCAGAGGGATACAGTGAACCTGAAGTGAAGCATCGGAATCTATAACTAGTGTCACAGGAATGGTTCAAAACATGGACAGTAAGAAGAGTCAGGTTTCTTGTACTTAAGTCTTCATTGTGCCTTTTGTATTTAATTCCGAAGCAATTTCAGTGTTTCATCGTCAATAAGAAGGTCAGAGGGATACAGTAAAAATGAAGTGAAGCATCGGAATTTTTAACTAGTGCCACAATAATGGTTCAGAACACAGACAGTAAGAAGCGTCAATTATCTTGTACCAAAGTCGGCATTGTGCCTTTTGAATTTAATTCCGAAGCAATTTCTGTGTTTCATCGTCAAGAAGAAGGTCAGAGGGATACAGTAAACCTGAAGTAAAGGATCGTAATCTATAACGAGTGTCACATGAATGGTTCAAAATATAGACAGTAAGAAGAGTCAGTTTTCTTGTACTTAAGTTGGCATTATACCTTTTTTATTTAATTCCGATGCAATTTCTGTGTTTCATCGTCAATAAGAAGGTCAGAGGGATACAATAAACCTGAAGTGAAGCATCGGAATCTATAATTAGTGTCACAGGAATGGTTCAAAACATAGACAGTATGAAGAGTAAGTTTTCTTGTACTTAAGTCGGCATTGTGCCTTTTGTATTTAATTCCGATGCAAATTCTGTGTTGCATCGTCAATAAGGTCAGAGGCATACAGTAAACCTGAAGTGAAGCATCGGAATCTATAACTAGTGTCACAGGAATGGTTCAATACATAGACAGTAAGAAGAGTCAGTTTACTTGTACTTAAGTCGGCCTTGTGCCTCTTGTATTTAAGTCCGATGCAATTTCAGTATTTCATCGTCAATAAGAAGGTCAGAGGGATTTAGTGAACCTGAAGTGAAGCATCGGATTCTATATCTAGTGTCACAGGAATGGTTCAAAACATAGACAGTAAGAGGATCAGTTTTCTTGTACTTAAGTCGGCATTGTGTCTTTTGTATTTAATCCGATGCAATTTCTGTGTTTCATCGTCAATAAGAAGGTCAGAGGGATACGGTAAACCTGAAGTGAAGCATCGTAATCTATAACTAGTGTCACAGGAATTGTTCAAAACATAGACAGTAAGAAGAGTCAGTTTTCTTGTACTTAAGCCGGCAATGTGCCTATTGTATTTAATTCCGATGGAATTTCTTTGTTTCATCGTCAATAAGAAGGTCAGAGGGATACAGTAAACCTGCAGTGAAGCATCGGAATCTATAACTAGTGTCACATGAATGGTTCAAAGCATAGACAGTAAGAAGAGTCAGTTTTTTTGTACTAAAGTTGACATTGTGCCTTTTGTAATTAATTCCGATGCAATTTCTGTGTTTCATCGGTAATAAGAAGGTCAGAAGTATACAGTAAACCTGACGTGAAGCTTCGGAATCTATAACTAGTGTCACAGGTATTGTTCAAAACATAGACAGTAAGAAGAGTCAGTTTCCTTGTACTTATGTCGGCATTGTGCTTTTGTATTTAATTCCGATGCAATTCCTGTGTTTCATCGTCAATATGAAGGTCAGAGGGATACAGTAAAACTGAAGTGAAGCATCGGAATCTATAACTAGTGTCTCAGGAATGGTTCAAAACATAGACAGTAAGAAGAGTCAGTTTTCTTGTACTTAAGTCGGCATTGTGCCTTTTGTATTTAATTCCGATGCAATTTCAGAGTTTCGTCGACAATAAGAAGGTCAGAGGGATATAGTGAACCTGAAGTGAAACATCAGATTCTATAACTAGTGTCACAAAAATGGTTCAAAACATAGACAGTAAGAGGATCAGTTTACTTGTACTTAAGTCGGCATTGTTTCTTTTGTATTTAATCCGATGCAATTTCTGTGTTTCATCGTCAATTAGAAGGTCAGAGACATACAGTAAACTTGCAGAGAAGCATCGGAATCTATAACTAGTGTCACATGAATGGTTCAAAGCATAGACTGTAAGAAGAGTCAGTTTTCTTGCACTTAGGTTGGCATTGTGCACTTTATATTTAATTCCGATGCAATTGCTGTGTTTCATCGTCAATAAGAAGGTCAGAGGGATACAGTATAAATGAAGTGAAGCATCGGAATTTTTAACTAGTGTCACAGGAATGGTTCAAAACACAGACAGTAAGAAGTATCAATAGTCTTGTACTTAAGTCGGCATTGTGCCTTTTGTATTTAATTCCGAAGCAATTTCTGAGTTTCGTCGTCAAGAAGAAGGTCAGAGGGATACAGTAAACCTGAAGTAAAGCATCGTAATCGATAACGAGTGTCACATGAATGGTTCAAAATATAGACAGTAAGAAGAATCAGTTTTCTTGTACTTAAGTCGGCATTCTACCTTTTGTATTTAATTCCGATGCAATTTCTGTGTTTCATCGTCAATAAGAAGGTCAGAGGGATACAATAAACCTGAAATGAAGAATCGGAATCTATAATTACTGTCACAGGAATGGTTCAAAACATAGACAGTATGAAGAGTCAGTTTTCTTGTACTTAAGTCGGCATTGTGCCTTTTGGTTTTAATTCGGATGCAATTTCTGTGTTTCATCGTCAATAAGAAGGTCAGAGGCATACAGTAAACTTGAAGTGAAGCATCGGAATCTATAACTAGTGTCACAGAAATGTTTCAATACATAGACAGTAAGAAGAGTCAGTTTACTTGTACTTAAGTCGGCAAGGTGCCTCTTGTATTTAAGTCCGATGCAATTTCAGTATTTCATCGTCAATAAGAAGGTCAGAGGGATTTAGTGAACCTGAAGTGAAGCATCGCATTCTATAACTAGTGTCACAGGAATGGTTCAAAACATAGACATTAAGAGGATCAGTTTTTTTGTACTTAAGTCGGCATTGTGCCTTTTGTATTTAACCCGATGCAATTTCTGTGTTTCATCGTCAATAAGAAGGTCGGAGGGATACGGTAAACCTGAAGTGAAGCATCGTTATCTATAATTAGTGTCACAGGAATGGTTCAAAACATAGACACTATGAAGAGTAAGTTTTCTTGTACTTAAGTCGGCATTGTGCCTTTTGTACTTAATTCCGATGCAATTTCTGTGTTGCATCGTCAATAAGAAGGTCAGAGGCATACAGTAAACCTTAAGTGATGCATCGGAACCTATAACTAGTGTCACAGGAATGGTTCAATACATAGACAGTAAGAAGTGTCAGTTTACTTGTACTTATGACGGCATTGTGCCTTTTGTATTTAATTCCGATGCAATTTCAGTGTTTCATCGTCAATACGAAGGTCAGAGGGATACAGTGAACCTGAAGTGAAGCATCGGAATCTATAACTAGTGTCACAGGAATGGTTCAAAACATAGACAGTAAGAAGAGTCAGGTTTCTTGTACTTACGTCCGCATTGTGCCTTTTGTATTTAATTCCGATGCAATTTCTGTGTTTCATCGTCAATAAGAAGGTCAGAGGGATACAGTAAACTTAAGTAAAGCATCGGAATCTATATCTAGTGTCACAGGAATGGTTCAAAACATAGACAGTAAGAAGAGTCAGTTTTCTTGTACTTAAGTCTTCATTGTGCCTTTTGTATTTAATTCCGAAGCAATTTGTTTGTATCATCGTCAATAAGGAGGTCAGAGGGATACAGAAAACCTGGAGTAAAGCATCGGAATCTATTACTAGTGTCACATGGATGATTGAAAACATAGACAGTAAGAAGAGTCAGTTTTCTTGTACTTAAGTCGGCATTGTGCCTTTCGTATTAAATTCCGATGCAATTTCTGTGTTTCATCGTGGATAAGAGGGTCAGAGGGATTCAGGAAACATGAAGTGAAGCATCGGAATCTGTAACTAGTGTCACAGGAATGGTTCAAAACATAGACAGTAAGAAGAGTCAGTTTTCTTGTACTTAAGTCGGCATTGTGCCCTTTGTATTTAATTCCGATGCAATTTCAGTGTTTCATCGTCAATAAGAAGGTCAGAGCGATACAGTAAAAATGAAGTGAAGCATCGGAATTTTTAACTAGTGCCACAGGAATGGTTCAAAACACAGACAGTAAGAAGTGTCAATTATCTTGTACCAAAGTCGGCATTGTGCCTTTTGTATTTAATTCCGAAGCAATTTCTGTGTTTCATCGTCAAGAAGAAGGTCAGAGGGATACAGTAAACCTGAAGTAAAGGATCGTAATTTATAACGAGTGTCACATGAATGGTCCAAAATATAGACAGTAAGAAGAGTCAGTTTTCTTGTACTTAAGTCGGCATTGTGCCTTTTGTATTTAATTCCGATTCAATTTCTGTGTTTCATCGTCAATAAGAAGGTCAGAGGGATACAATAAACCTGAAGTGAAGCATCGGAATCTATAATTAGTGTCACAGGAATGGTTCAAACATAGACAGTATGAAGAGTAAGTTTTCTTGTACTTAAGTCGGCATTGTGCCTTTTGTATTTAATTCCTATGCAATTTCTGTGTTGCATCGTCAATAAGAAGGTCAGAGGCATACAGTAAACCTGAAGTGAAGCATCGGAATCTATAACTAGTGTCACAGGAATGGTTCAATACATAGACAGTAAGGAGAGTCAGTTTACTTGTACTTAAGTCGGCCTTGTGCCTCTTGTATTTAAGTCCGATGCAATTTCAGTATTTCATCGTCAATAAGAAGGTCAGAGGGATTTAGTGAACCTGAAGTGAAGCATCGGATTCTATAACTAGTGTCACAGGAATGGTTCAAAACATAGACAGTAAGAGGATCAGTTTTCTTGTACTTAAGTCGGCATTGTGCCTTTTGTATTTATACCGATGCAATTTCTGTGTTTCATCGTCAATAAGAAGGTCGGAGGGATACGGTAAACCTGAAGTGAAGCATCGGATTCTATAACTAGTGTCACAGGAATTGTTCAAAACATAGACAGTAAGAAGAGTCAGTTTTCTTGTACTTAAGCCGGCATTGTGCCTTTTGTATTTAATTCCGATAGAATTTCTGTGTTTCATCGTCAATAAGAAGGTCAGAGGCATACAGTAAACCTGCAGTGAAGCATCGGAATCTATAACTAGTGTCACATGAATGTTCAAAACATTGACAGTAAGAAGAGTCAGTTTTCTTGTACTAAAGTTGACATTGTGCCTTTTGTATTTAATTGCGATGCAGTTTCTGTGTTTCATCGGTAATAAGAAGGTCACAGGTATACAGTAAACCTGAAGTGACTCATCGGAATCTATAACTAGTGTCAAAGGTATTGTTCAAAACATAGACAGTAAGAAGAGTCAGTTTCCTTGTACTTATGCTGGCATTTTGCTTTTGTAATTAATTCCGATGCAATTTCTGTGTTTCATCGTCAATAAGAAGGTCAGAGGGATACAGTAAACCTGAAGTGAAGCATCGGAATCTATAACTCGTGTCACAAAAATGGTTCAAAACAAAGGCAGTAAGAAGAGTCAGTTTTCTTGTACTTAAGTCGGCATTGTGCCTTTTGTATTTAATTCCGATGCAATTTCAGTGTTTCGTCGACAATAAGAAGGTCAGAGGCATACAGTAAACTTGAAGTGAAGCATCGGAATCTATAACTACTGTCACAGGAATGGTTCAATACATAGACAGTAAGAAGGGTCAGTTTACTTGTACTTAAGTCGGCCTTGTGCCTCTTGTATTTAAGTCCGATGCAATTTCAGTATTTCATCGTCAATAAGAAGGTCAGAGGGATTTAGTGAACCTGAAGTGAAGCATCGGATTCTATAACTAGTGTCACAGGAATGGTTCAAAACATAGACAGTAAGAGGATCAGTCTTCTTGTACTTAAGTCGGCATTGTGCCTTTTGTATTTAATCCGATGCAATTTCTGTGTTTCATCGTCAATTAGAAGGTCAGAGCGATACAGTAAACCTGCAGTGATGCATCGGAATCTATAACTAGTGTCACATGAATGGTTCAAAACATAGACAGTAAGAAGAGTCAGTTTTTCTTGCACTTAAGTCGGCATTGTGCATTTTATATTTAATTCCGATGCAATAGCTGTGTTTCATCGACAATAAGAAGGTCAGAGGGATACAGTAAAAATGAAGTGAAGCATCGGAATTTTTAACTAGTGTCACAGGAATGGTTCAAAACACAGACAGTAAGAAGTATCAATAGTCTTGTACTTAAGTCGGCATTGTGCCTTTTGTATTTAATTCCGAAGCAATTTCTGTGTTTCGTCGTCAAGAAGAAGGTCAGAGGGATACAGTAAACCTGAAGTAAAGCATCGTAATCTATAACGAGTGTCACATGAATGGTTCAAAATATAGACAGTAAGAAGAGTCAGTTTTCTTGTTCTTAAGTCGGCATTCTTACTTTTGTATTTAATTCCGATGCAATTTCTGTGTTTCATCGTCAATAAGAAGGTCAAAGGGATACAATAAACCTGAAGTGAAGCATCGGAATCTATAATTAGTGTCACAGGAATGGTTCAAAACATAGACAGTATGAAGTGTAGGTTTTCTTGTACTTAAGTCGGCATTGTGCCTTTTGGTTTTAATTCCGATGCAATTTCTGTGTTTCATCGTCAATAAGAAGGTCAGAGGCATACAGTAAACTTGAAGTGAAGCATCGGAATCTATAACTACTGTCACAGGAATGGTTCAATACATAGACAGTAAGAAGAGTCAGTTTACTTGTACTTAATTCGGCATTTTGCCTCTTGTATTTAAGTCCGATGCAATTTCAGTATTTCATCGTCAATAAGAAGGTCAGAGGGATTTAGTGAACCTGAAGTGAAGCATCGCATTCTATAACTAGTGTCACAGGAATGGTTCAAAACATAGACAGTAAGAGGATCAGTTTTCTTGTACTTAAGTCGGCATTGTGCCTTTTGTATTTAACCCGATGCAATTTCTGTGTTTCATCGTCAATAAGAAGGTCGGAGGGATACGGTAAACCTGATGTGAAGCATCGGAATCTATAACTAGTGTCACAGGAATTGTTCAAACCATAGACAGTAAGAAGAGTCAGTTTTCTTGTACTTAAGTCGGCATTGTGCCTTTTGGATTTAATTCCGATCGAATTTCTGTGTTTCATCGTCAATAAGAAGGTCAGAGGGATACAGTAAACATGAAGTGAAGCATCGGAATCTATAACTAGTGTCACATGAATGGTTCAAAAAATAGACAGTAAGAAGAGTCAGTTTTCTTGTATTAAAGTTGACATTGTGAATTTTGTATTTAATTCCGATGCAATTTCTGTGTTTCATCGGTAATAAGAAAGTCAGAGGTACACAGTAAACCTGAAGTGAAGCATCGGAAACTATAACTAGTGTCACAGGAATGGTTCAAAACATAGACAGTAAGAAGATCAGTTTTCTTGTACTTAAGTCGGCAATGTGCCTTTTGTATTTAATCCGATGCAATTTCTGTGCTTCATCGTCAATTAGAAGGTCAGAGTGATACAGTAAACCTGCAGTGAAGCATCGGAATCTATAACTAGTGTCACATGAATGGTTCAAAACATAGACAGTAAGAAGAGTCAGTTTTCTTGTACTTAAGACGGCATTGTGCTTTTTGTATTTAATTCCGATGCAATTTCAGTGTATCATCGTCAATAAGAAGGTCAGAGGGTTACAGTAAACCTGAAGTGAAGCATCGGAATCTATAACTCGTGTCACAGGAATGGTTCAAACCATAGACAGTAAGAAGAGTCAGTTTTCTTCTACTTAAGTCGGCATTGTGCCTTTTCTATTTAATTCCCATGCAATTTCTGTGTCTCATCGTCAATAATAAGGTCAGAGGGATACAGTAAACCTGAAGTAAAGCATCGGAATCCGTAACGAGTGTCACATGAATGGTTCAAAACATAGACAGTAAGAAGAGTCTGTTTCCTTGTACTTAAGTCGGTATTGTGCCTTTTGTATTTAATTCCGATGCAATTTCTGTGTTTCATCGTCAATAAGAAGGTCAGAGGCATACAGTAAACTTGAAGTGAAGCAACGGAATTTAGAACTAGTGTCACAGGAATGGTTCAAAACATAGACAGTGAGAAGAGTCAGTTTTCTTATACTTAAGTCGGCTTTGTGCATTTTGTATTTAATTCCGATGCTATTTCAGGGTTTCATCGTCAATAAGAAGGTCAGAGGGATACAGTGAACCTGAAGTGAAGCATCGGAATCTATAACTAGTGTCACAGGAATGGTTCAAAGCATAGACAGTAAGAAGAGTCAGTTTTCTTGTATTTAAGTCGGCATTGTGCCTTTCGTATTTAATTCCGATGCAATTTCTGTGTTTCATCGTCAATAAGGAGGTCAGAGGGATACAGTAAACCTGAAGTGAAGCATCGGAATCTATAACTAGTGTCACAGGAATTGTTCAAAACATAGACGGGAAGAAGAGACAGTTAACTTGTTCTTAAGTCGGCATTGTGCATTTTGTATTAAATTTCGAAGCAATTTCTGTGTTTCATAGTCAATAAGAAAGTCAGAGGGAAACAGTGAACCTGAAGTGAAGCATCGGAATCTATAACTAGTGTCACATGAATGGTTCAAAACATAGACAGTAAGAAGAGTCAGTTTTCTTGTACTTAAGACGGCATTGTGCTTTTTGTATTTAATTCCGATGCAATTTCTGTGTTTCATCGTCAATAAGAAGGTCAGAGGGATACAGTAAACCTGAAGTGAAGCATCGGAATCTATAACTCGTGTCACAGGAATGGTTCAAACCATAGACAGTAAGAAGAGTCAGTTTTCTTCTACTTAAGTCGACATTGTGCCTTTTCTATTTAATCCTTTTCTATTTAATTCCCTTGCAATTTCTGTGTCTCATCGTCAATAATAAGGTCAGAGGGATACAGTAAACCTGAAGTAAAGCATCGGAATCCGTAACGAGTGTCACATGAATGGTTCAAAACATAGACAGTAAGAAGAGTCTGTTTCCTTGTACTTAAGTCGGCATTGTGCCTTTTGTATTTAATTCCGATGCAATTTCTGTGTTTCATCGTCAATAAGAAGGTCAGAGGGATACAGTAAACCTGAACTGAAGCATCGGAATCTATAACTAGTGTCACAGGAATGTTTCAAAATATAGACAGTAAGAAGAGTCTGTTTTCTTGTACTTAAGTCGGCATTGTGCCTTCTGTATTTAACTCCGATGCAATTTCTGTGTTTCATCGTCAATAAGAAGGTCAGAGGATTACAGTAAACCTGACGTGAAGCATCGGAAACTATAACTAGTGTCACAGGAATGGTTCAAAACATAGACAGTAAGAAGAGTCAGTTTTCTAATATTTAAGTCATCTTTGTGCCTTTTGTATTTAATTCCGATGCAATTTCAGTGTTTCATTCTCAATAAAATGGTCAGAGGGATACAGTGAACCAGAAGTGAATCATCGGAATCTGTAACTAGTGTCACAGGAATGGTTCAATACATAGACAGTAAGAAGAGTCAGTTTACTTGTACTTAAGTCGGCCTTGTGCCTCTTGTATTTAAGTCCGATGCAATTTCAGTATTTCATCGTCAATAAGAAGGTCAGAGGGATTTAGTGAACCTGAAGTGAAGCATCGGTTTCTATAACTAGTGTCACAGGAATGGTTCAAAACATAGACAGTAAGAGGATCAGTCTTCTTGTACTTAAGTCGGCATTGTGCCTTTTGTATTTAATCCGATGCAATTTCTGTGTTTCATCGTCAATTAGAAGGTCAGAGCGATACAGTAAACCTGCAGTGAAGCATCGGAATCTATAACTAGTGTCACATGAATGGTTCAAAACATAGACAGTAAGAAGAGTCAGTTTTCTTGCACTTAAGTCGGCATTGTGCATTTTATATTTAATTCCGATGCAATAGCTGTGTTTCATCGTCAATAAGAAGGTCAGAGGCATACAGTAAACTTGAAGTGAAGCAACGGAATTTAGAACTAGTGTCACAGGAATGGTTCAAAACATAGACAGTGAGAAGAGTCAGTTTTCTTATACTTAAGTCGGCTTTGTGCATTTTGTATTTAATTCCGATGCAATTTCAGGGTTTCATCGTCAATAAGAAGGTCAGAGGGATACAGTGAACCTGAAGTGAAGCATCGGAATCTATAACTAGTGTCACAGGAATGGTTCAAAGCATAGACAGTAAGAAGAGTCAGTTTTCTTGTATTTAAGTCGGCATTGTGCCTTTCGTATTTAATTCCGATGCAATTTCTGTGTTTCATCGTCAATAAGGAGGTCAGAGGGATACAGTAAACCTGAAGTGAAGCATCAGAATCTATAACTAGTGTCACAGGAATTGTTCAAAACATAGACGGGAAGAAGAGACAGTTAACTTGTTCTTAAGTCGGCATTGTGCATTTTGTATTAAATTTCGAAGCAATTTCTGTGTTTCATAGTCAATAAGAAAGTCAGAGGGAAACAGTGAACCTGAAGTGAAGCATCGGAATCTATAACTAGTGTCACATGAATGGTTCAAAACATAGACAGTAAGAAGAGTCAGTTTTCTTGTACTTAAGACGGCATTGTGCTTTTTGTATTTAATTCCGATGCAATTTCTGTGTTTCATCGTCAATAAGAAGGTCAGAGGGATACAGTAAACCTGAAGTGAAGCATCGGAATCTATAACTCGTGTCACAGGAATGGTTCAAACCATAGACAGTAAGAAGAGTCAGTTTTCTTCTACTTAAGTCGACATTGTGCCTTTTCTATTTAATTCCCATGCAATTTCTGTGTCTCATCGTCAATAATAAGGTCAGAGGGATACAGTAAACCTGAAGTAAAGCATCGGAATCCGTAACGAGTGTCACATGAATGGTTCAAAACATAGACAGTAAGAAGAGTCTGTTTCCTTGTACTTAAGTCGGCATTGTGCCTTAAGTATTTAATTCCGATGCAATTTCTGTGTTTCATCGTCAATAAGAAGGTCAGAGGGATACAGTAAACCTGAACTGAAGCATCGGAATCTATAACTAGTGTCACAGGAATGTTTCAAAATATAGACAGTAAGAAGAGTCTGTTTTCTTGTACTTAAGTCGGCATTGTGCCTTCTGTATTTAACTCCGATGCAATTTCTGTGTTTCATCGTCAATAAGAAGGTCAGAGGATTACAGTAAACCTGAAGTGAAGCATCGGAAACTATAACTAGTGTCACAGGAATGGTTCAAAACATAGACAGTAAGAAGAGTCAGTTTTCTAATATTTAAGTCATCTTTGTGCCTTTTGTATTTAATTCCGATGCAATTTCAGTGTTTCATTCTCAATAAAATGGTCAGAGGGATACAGTGAACCAGAAGTGAATCATCGGAATCTGTAACTAGTGTCACAGGAATGGTTCAATACATAGACAGTAAGAAGAGTCAGTTTACTTGTACTTAAGTCGGCCTTGTGCCTCTTGTATTTAAGTCCGATGCAATTTCAGTATTTCATCGTCAATAAGAAGGTCAGAGGGATTTAGTGAACCTGAAGTGAAGCATCGGTTTCTATAACTAGTGTCACAGGAATGGTTCAAAACATAGACAGTAAGAGGATCAGTCTTCTTGTACTTAAGTCGGCATTGTGCCTTTTGTATTTAATCCGATGCAATTTCTGTGTTTCATCGTCAATTAGAAGGTCAGAGCGATACAGTAAACCTGCAGTGAAGCATCGGAATCTATAACTAGTGTCACATGAATGGTTCAAAACATAGACAGTAAGAAGAGTCAGTTTTCTTGCACTTAAGTCGGCATTGTGCATTTTATATTTAATTCCGATGCAATAGCTGTGTTTCATCGACAATAAGAAGGTCAGAGGGATACAGTAAAAATGAAGTGAAGCATCGGAATTTTTAACTAGTGTCACAGGAATTGTTCAAAACACAGACAGTAAGAAGTATCAATAGTCTTGTACTTAAGTCGGCATTGTGCCTTTTTGTATTTAATTCCGAAGCAATTTCTGTGTTTCGTCGTCAAGAAGAAGGTCAGAGGGATACAGTAAACCTGAAGTAAAGCATCGTAATCTATAACGAGTGTCACATGAATGGTTCAAAATATAGACAGTAAGAAGAGTCAGTTTTCTTGTTCTTAAGTCGGCATTCTAACTTTTGTATTTAATTCCGATGCAATTTCTGTGTTTCATCGTCAATAAGAAGGTCAAAGGGATACAATAAACCTGAAGTGAAGCATCGGAATCTATAATTAGTGTCACAGGAATGGTTCAAAACATGGACAGTATGAAGAGTAGGTTTTCTTGTACTTAAGTCGGCATTGTGCCTTTTGGTTTTAATTCCGATGCAATTTCTGTGTTTCATCGTCAATAAGAAGGTCAGAGGCATACAGTAAACTTGAAGTGAAGCATCGGAATCTATAACTACTGTCACAGGAATGGTTCAATACATAGACAGTAAGAAGAGTCAGTTTACTTGTACTTAAGTCGGCATTGTGCCTCTTGTATTTAAGTCCGATGCAATTTCAGTATTTCATCGTCAATAAGAAGGTCAGAGGGATTTAGTGAACCTGAAGTGAAGCATCGCATTCTATAACTAGTGTCACAGGAATGGTTCAAAACATAGACAGTAAGAGGATCAGTTTTCTTGTACTTAAGTCGGCATTGTGCCTTTTGTATTTAACCCGATGCAATTTCTGTGTTTCATCGTCAATAAGAAGGTCGGAGGGATACGGTAAACCTGATGTGAAGCATCGGAATCTATAACTAGTGTCACAGGAATTGTTCAAACCATAGACAGTAAGAAGGGTCAGTTTTCTTGTACTTAAGTCGGCATTGTGCCTTTTGTATTTAATTCCGATGGAATTTCTGTGTTTCATCGTCAATAAGAAGGTCAGAGGGATACAGTAAACATGAAGTGAAGCATCGGAATCTATAACTAGTGTCACATGAATGGTTCAAAACATAGACAGTAAGAAGAGTCAGTTTTCTTGTACTAAAGTTGACATTGTGAATTTTGTATTTAATTCCGATGCAATTTCTGCGTTTCATCGGTAATAAGAAGGTCAGAGGTACACAGTAAACCTGAAGTGAAGCTTCGGAAACTATAACTAGTGTCACAGGAATGGTTCAAAGCATAGACAGTAAGAAGAGTCTGTTTCCTTGTACTTAAGTCGGCATTGTGCCTTTTGTATTTAATTCCGATGCAATTTCTGTGTTTCATCGTCAATAAGAAGGTCAGAGGCATACAGTAAACTTGAAGTGAAGCAACGGAATTTAGAACTAGTGTCACAGGAATGGTTCAAAACTTAGACAGTGAGAAGAGTCAGTTTTCTTATACTTAAGTCGGCTTTGTGCATTTTGTATTTAATTCCGATGCAATTTCAGGGTTTCATCGTCAATAAGAAGGTCAGAGGGATACAGTGAACCTGAAGTGAAGCATCGGAATCTATAACTAGTGTCACAGGAATGGTTCAAAGCATAGACAGTAAGAAGAGTCAGTTTTCTTGTATTTAAGTCGGCATTGTGCCTTTCGTATTTAATTCCGATGCAATTTCTGTGTTTCATCGTCAATAAGGAGGTCAGAGGGATACAGTAAACCTGAAGTGAAGCATCGGAATCTATAACTAGTGTCACAGGAATTGTTCAAAACATAGACGGGAAGAAGAGACAGTTAACTTGTTCTTAAGTCGGCATTGTGCATTTTGTATTAAATTTCGAAGCAATTTCTGTGTTTCATAGTCAATAAGAAAGTCAGAGGGAAACAGTGAACCTGAAGTGAAGCATCGGAATCTATAACTAGTGTCACATGAATGGTTCAAAACATAGACAGTAAGAAGAGTCAGTTTTCTTGTACTTAAGACGGCATTGTGCTTTTTGTATTTATTTCCGATGCAATTTCTGTGTTTCATCGTCAATAAGAAGGTCAGAGGGATACAGTAAACCTGAAGTGAAGCATCGGAATCTATAACTCGTGTCACAGGAATGGTTCAAACCATAGACAGTAAGAAGAGTCAGTTTTCTTCTACTTAAGTCGGCATTGTGCCTTTTCTATTTAATTCCCATGCAATTTCTGTGTCTCATCGTCAATAATAAGGTCAGAGGGATACAGGAAACCTGAAGTAAAGCATCGGAATCCGTAACGAGTGTCACATGAATGGTTCAAAACATAGACAGTAAGAAGAGTCTGTTTCCTTGTACTTAAGTCGGCATTGTGCCTTTTGTATTTAATTCCGATGCAATTTCTGTGTTTCATCGTCAATAAGAAGGTCAGAGGGATACAGTAAACCTGAACTGAAGCATCGGAATCTATAACTAGTGTCACAGGAATGGTTCAAAATATAGACAGTAAGAAGAGTCTGTTTTCTTGTACTTAAGTCGGCATTGTGCCTTCTGTATTTAACTCCGATGCAATTTCTGTGTTTCATCGTCAATAAGAAGGTCAGAGGATTACAGTAAACCTGAAGTGAAGCATCGGAAACTATAACTAGTGTCACAGGAATGGTTCAAAACATAGACAGTAAGAAGAGTCAGTTTTCTTATACTTAAGTCATCTTTGTGCCTTTTGTATTTAATTCCGATGCAATTTCAGTGTTTCATTCTCAATAAAATGGTCAGAGGGATACAGTGAACCAGAAGTGAATCATCGGAATCTGTAACTAGTGTCACATGAATGGTTCAAAACATAGACAGTAAGAAGAGTCAGTTTTCTTGTACTTAAGTCGGCATTGTGCTTTTGTATTTAATTCCGATGCAATTTCTGTGTTTCATCGTCAATTAGAAGGTCAGAGCGATACAGTAAACCTGCAGTGAAGCATCGGAATCCATAACTAGTTTCACAAAATGGTTCAAAACATAGACAGTAAGAAGAGTCAGTTTTCTTGTACTTATATCGGCATTGTGCCTTTTGGTTTTAATTCCGATGCAATTTCTGTGTTTCATCGTCAATAAGAAGGTCAGAGGGATACAGGAAATCTGAAGTAAAGCATCGGAATTTATAACTCGTTTCACAAAAATGGTTCAAAACATAGACAGTAAGAAGAGTCAGTTTTCTTGTACTTAAGTCGGCATTGTGCCTTTCGTATTTAATTCCGATGCAATTTCTGTGTTTCATCGTCAATAACAAGGTCAGAGGCATACAGTAAACCTGAAGTGAAGCAACGGAATCTATAACTAGTGTCTCAGGAATGGTTCAAAACATAGAGAGTAAGAAGAGTCAGTTTTCTTATACTTAAGTCGGCTTTGTGCCTTTTGTATTTAATTCCGATGCAATTTCAGGGTTTCATCGACAATAAGAAAGTCAGAGGGATACAGTGAACCTGAAGTGAAGCATCGGAATCTATAACTAGTGTCACAGGAATGGTTAAAAGCATAGACAGTAAGAAGAGTCAGTTTTCTTGTACTTAAGTCGGCATTGTGCCTTTCGTATTTAATTCCGATGCAATTTCAGTCTTTCATCGTCAATAACAAGGTCAAAGGGATACAGTAAACCTGAAGTGAAGCATTGGAATCTATAACTAGTGTCACAGGTATGGTTCAAAACATAGACAGTAAGAAGAGTCAGTTTTCTTGTACTTAAGTCGACATTGTGCCTTTTGTATTTAATTCCGATGCAATTTCTGTGTTTCATCGTCAATAAGAAGGTCAGAGGGATACAGTAAACCTGAAGTGAAGCATCGGAATCTATAACTCGTGTCACAGGAATGGTTCAAACCATAGACAGTAAGAAGAGTCAGTTTTCTTCTACTTAAGTCGGCATTGTGCCTTTTCTATTTAATTCCCATGCAATTTCTGTGTCTCATCGTCAATAATAAGGTCAGAGGGATACCGTAAAACTGAAGTAAAGCATCGGATTCTGTAACGAGTGTCACATGAATGGTTCAAAACATAGACAGTAAGAAGAGTCTGTTTCCTTGTCCTTAAGTCGGCATTGTGCCTTTTGTATTTAATTCCGATGCAATTTCTGTGTTTCATCGTCAATAAGAAGGTCAGAGGCATACAGTAAACTTGAAGTGAAGCAACGGAATTTAGAACTAGTGTCACAGGAATGGTTCAAAACATAGACAGTAAGAAGGGTCAGTTTTCTTATACTTAAGTCGGCTTTGTGCCTTTTGTATTTAATTCCGATACAATTTCAGGGTTTCATCGTCAATAAGAAGGTCAGAGGGATACAGTGAACCTGAAGTGAAGCATCAGAATCTATAACTAGTCTCACAGGAATGGTTCAAAGCATAGACAGTAAGAAGAGTCAGTTTTCTTGTATTTAAGTCGGCATTGTGCCTTTCGTGTTTAATTCCGATGCAATTTCTGTGTTTCATCGTCAATAAGAAGGTCAGAGGGATACAGTAAACCTGAAGTGAAGCATCGCAATCTATAACTAGTGTCACAGGAATTGTTCAAAACATAGACCGTAAGAAGAGTCACTCTTCTTGTACTTAAGTCGGCATAGTGCCTTTTGTATTTAATTCCGATGCAATTTCTGTGTTTCATCGTCAATAAGAAGGTCAGAGGGATACAGTGATCCTGAAGTGAAGCATCGGAATGTATAACTAGTGTCACAGCAATGTTTCAAAACTAAGACAGTAAGAAGAGTCAGTTTTCTTGTACTTAAGTTGGCATTGTGCCTTTGTATTTAATTCCGATGTAATTTCTGTGTTTCATCGGCAATAAGAAGGTCAGAGAGATATAGTATACCTGAAGTGAAGCATCGTAATTTATAACTTGTGTCACAGGAATGGTTCAAAACATAGACAGTAAGAAGAGTCAGTTTTCTTGTACTTAAGTCCGCATTGTGCCTTTTGTATTTAATTCCGATGCAATTTCTGTGTTTCATCTTCAATAAGAAGGTCAGAGGAATACAGTAAACCTGAAGTGAAGCATCGGGATCTATGACTAGTGTCACAGGAATGATTCAAAACCCAGACAGTAAGAAGAGTCAGTTTTCTTGTACTTAAGAAGGCATTGTGTCTTTTGTATTTAACTCCGATGCAATTTCTGTGTTTCATCTTCAATAAGAAGGTCAGAGGGATACAGTAAACCTGAAGTGAAGCATCGGAATCTATTACTAGTGTCACATGAATGGTTCAAAACATAGACTGTAAGAAGAGCTAGTCTTCTTGTACTTGGGTAGGCATAGTGCCTATGTAATTAATTCCGATGCAATTTCTGTGTTTCATCATCAATAAGACGGTCAGAGGGATATAGTAAACCTGAAGTGAAGCATCGGAATCTATAACTAGTATCACAGGAATGGTTCAAAACATAGACAGTAAGAAGAGCCAGTCTTCTTGTTCTTGAGTCGGCATTGTGCCTCCTGTATTTAATTCCGATGCAGTTTCTGTGTTTCATCGTCAATAAGATGGTCAGAGGGATACAGTAAACCTGAAGTGAAGCATCGGAATCTAAAACTGGTCTCACAGGAAAGGTTCAAAACATAAACAGTAAGATGAGTTAGTTTTCTTGTACGTAAGTCAGCATTGTGCCTTTTCTATTTAATTCTGATTCAATTTCTGTGTTTCATCGGCAATAAGAAGGTCAGAGGGATACAGTAAACCTGAAGTGAAGCATCGGAATCTATAACTAGTGTCACAGGAATGGGTTTAAACATAGACAGTAGGAAGAGTCAGTCTTCTTGTACTTAAGTCGGCATTGTGCCTTTTGTATTTAATTCCGATGCAATTTCTGTGTTTCGTCGTGAATAAGAAGGTCAGAGGGTTACAGTAAACCTGAAGTGAAGCATCGGAATCTATAACTAGTGTCACAGGAATGGTTCAAAGCATTAGCAGTAAGAAGAGTCAGTATTCTTGTACGTAATTGGGCATTGTGCCTTTTGTATTTAATTCCTATTTAATATCTGTGTTTCATCGTCAATAAGAAGGTCAGAGGGATACAGTAAATCTGAAGTGAAGCATCGGAATCTATAACTAGTGTCACAGGAATGGTTCAAAGCATTAGCAGTAAGAAGAGTCAGTATTCTTGTACGTAATTGGGCATTGTGCCTTTTGTATTTAATTCCTATTTAATATCTGTGTTTCATCGTCAATAAGAAGGTCAGAGGGATACAGTAAATCTGAAGTGAAGCATCGGAATCTATAACTAGTGTCACAGGAATGATTCAAAACCCAGACAGTAAGAAGAGTCAGTTTTCTTGTACTTAAGAAGGCATTGTGTCTTTTGTATTTAACTCCGATGCAATTTCTGTGTTTCATCTTCAATAAGAAGGTCAGAGGGATACAGTAAACCTGAAGTGAAGCATCGGGATCTATAACTAGTGTCACAGGACTGGTTCAAAACATAGACAGTAGGAAGAGCCAGTCTTCTTGTTCTTGATTCGGCATTGTGCCTTTTGTATTTATTTCCGATGCAATTTCTGTGTTTCATCGTCAATAAGAAGGTAAGAGAGATACAGTAAACCTGAATTGTAGCATCGGAATCTATTACTAGTGTCACATGAATGGTTCAAAACATAGACAGTAAGAAGAGCTAGTCTTCTTGTACTTGGGTAGGCATAGTGCCTATGTAATTAATTCCGATGCAATTTCTGTGTTTCATCATCAATAAGACGGTCAGAGGGATATAGTAAACCTGAAGTGAAGCATCGGAATCTATAACTAGTATCACAGGAATGGTTCAAAACATAGACAGTAAGAAGAGCCAGTCTTCTTGTTCTTGAGTCGGCATTGTGCCTCCTGTATTTAATTCCGATGCAGTTTCTGTGTTTCATCGTCAATAAGATGGTCAGAGGGATACAGTAAACCTGAAGTGAAGCATCGGAATCTAAAACTGGTCTCACAGGAAAGGTTCAAAACATAAACAGTAAGATGAGTTAGTTTTCTTGTACGTAAGTCAGCATTGTGCCTTTTCTATTTAATTCTGATTCAATTTCTGTGTTTCATCGGCAATAAGAAGGTCAGAGGGATACAGTAAACCTGAAGTGAAGCATCGGAATCTATAACTAGTGTCACAGGAATGGGTTTAAACATAGACAGTAGGAAGAGTCAGTCTTCTTGTACTTAAGTCGGCATTGTGCCTTTTGTATTTAATTCCGATGCAATTTCTGTGTTTCGTCGTGAATAAGAAGGTCAGAGGGTTACAGTAAACCTGAAGTGAAGCATCGGAATCTATAACTAGTGTCACAGGAATGGTTCAAAGCATTAGCAGTAAGAAGAGTCAGTATTCTTGTACGTAATTGGGCATTGTGCCTTTTGTATTTAATTCCTATTTAATATCTGTGTTTCATCGTCAATAAGAAGGTCAGAGGGATACAGTAAATCTGAAGTGAAGCATCGGAATCTGTAACTAGTGTCACTAGAATGGTTCAAAACATAGACAGTAAGAAGAGTCAGTTCTCTTGTACTTAAGTCGGCATTGTGCCTTTTCTATTTAATTCCGATGCAATTTCTGTGTTTCATCGACAATAAGAAGGTCAGAGGGATACAGTTAACCTGAAGTGAAGCATCGGAATCTATAACTAGTGTCACAGGAATGGTTCAAAACATTGACAGTAAGAACAGCCAGTCTTCTTGTACTTGAGTCACAATTGTGCCTATGTATTTAATTCCGATGCAATATCTGTTTTTCATCGTCAATACGAAGGTCAGAGGGATACAGTAAACCTGAAGTGAAGCATCGGAATCTATAACTAGTGTCACAGGAATGGTTCAAAACATAGAGAGTAGGAAGAGTTAGTTTTCTTGTACTTAAGTCAGCATTGTGCCTTTACTATTTAATTCTGATTCAATTTCTTTGTTTCGTCGTCAGTACGCAGGTCCAGGGGATACAGTAAACCTAAAGTGAGGCATCGGAATCTGAAACCGGTCTCACAGGAAAACTTCATAACATAGACAGTAAGAAGAGATAGTCTACTTGTACTTGAGTCGGCATTGTGCCTTTTCTATTTAATTCCGATGCAATTTCTGTCTTTCATCGTCAATAAAAAGGTCAGAGGGATACAGGAAACCTGAAGTGAAGCATCGGAATCCATAACTAGTGTCACAGGAATGGTTCAAAACATAGACAGTAAGAAGAGTCAGTTGCCTTGGACTTAAGTCGGCATTGTGCCTTTTCTCTTTAATTCCGATGCAATTTCTTTGTTTCGACGTCAATAAGAAGGTCCATGGGATACAATAAACCCGAAGTGAAGCATCGGAATTTGAAACCGGTCTCACAGGAAAGGTTCAAAGCATAGTCAGTAAGAAGAGTCAGTCTTCTTGTACTTAAGTCTTCATTGGGGTTTCTCTATTTAATTCCGTTGAAAGTTATGTATTTCCTCGTCAATAAGAAGGTCCAAGGGATACAGTAAACCTGAAGTCAAGCATCGGAATCGATAACTAGTGTCACAGGAATGGTTCAAAATATAGACAGTAAGAAGAGTCAGTCTTTTTGTACATGAGTCGGCATTGTGCCTTTTCTTTTTAATTCCGATGCAATTTCTGTGTTTCATCGTCAATAAGAATTTCAGAGGGATACAGTAAACCTGAAGTGAAGCATCGGAATCTATAACTAGTGTCACAGGAATGGTTCAAAACATAGACAGTAGGAAGAGTCAGTCTTCTTGAACATAAGTCGGCATTGTGCCTTTTCTATTTAATTCCGATGCAATTTCTGTGTTTCGTCGTCAATAGAAGGTCCAAGGGATACAGCAAACCTGAAGTGAAGCATCGGAATCTATAACTAGTGTCACAGGAATGGTTCAAAACATAGAGAGTAGTAAGAGTTAGTCTTCTTGTACAAAAGCCGGCATTGTGCCTTTTCTATTTAATTCCGATGCAATTTCGGTGTTTCGACGTCAATAAGAATGTCCAGGGGATACAGTAAACCTGAAGTGAAGAATCGGAATCTCTAACTAGTGTCACAGGAATGGTTCAAAATATAGACAGTAAGAAGAGTCAGTCTTCTGGTACTTAAGTCGGCATTGTGCCTTTTCTATTTAATTCTCATGCAATTTCTGTGTTTCATCGTCAATAAGAATGTCAGAGGGATACAGTAAACCTTAAGTGAAGCATCGGAATCTATAACTAGTGTCTCAGGAATGGTTCAAAACATATACAGTAGGAAGAATCAGTCTTCTTTACTTCTGTCGGCATTGTGCCTTTTCTATTTAATTCCGATGCAATTTCTGTGTTTCGTTATCAATAAGAAGGTCTAAGGGATGCAGTAAAACTGAATTGAAGCATCGGAATCTATAACTAGTGTCACAGGAAAAGTTCAAAACATAGAAAGTAAGAAGAGTCAGTCTTCTTGTACTTAAGTCGGCATTGTGCCTTTTGTATTTATTTCCGATGCAATTTCTGTATTTCATCGTCAATAAGAAGGTCAGAGGGATACAGTAAACCTGAAGTGTAGCATCGGATTTTATAACCAGTGTTACATGAATTGGTCAAAACATAAACCGTAGGAAGAGTCAGTCTTATTGTACTTAATTCGGCATTGTGCCTTTTCTATTTAATTCCGATGCAATTTCTGTGTTTCGTCGTCAATAGAAGGTCCAAGGGATACAGCAAACCTGAAGTGAAGCATCGGAATCTATAACTAGTGTCACAGGAATGGTTCAAAACATAGAGAGTAGTAAGAGTTAGTCTTCTTGTACAAAAGCCGGCATTGTGCCTTTTCTATTTAATTCCGATGCAATTTCGGTGTTTCGACGTCAATAAGAATGTCCAGGGGATACAGTAAACCTGAAGTGAAGAATCGGAATCTCTAACTAGTGTCACAGGAATGGTTCAAAATATAGACAGTAAGAAGAGTCAGTCTTCTGGTACTTAAGTCGGCATTGTGCCTTTTCTATTTAATTCTCATGCAATTTCTGTGTTTCATCGTCAATAAGAATGTCAGAGGGATACAGTAAACCTTAAGTGAAGCATCGGAATCTATAACTAGTGTCTCAGGAATGGTTCAAAACATATACAGTAGGAAGAATCAGTCTTCTTTACTTCTGTCGGCATTGTGCCTTTTCTATTTAATTCCGATGCAATTTCTGTGTTTCGTTATCAATAAGAAGGTCTAAGGGATGCAGTAAAACTGAATTGAAGCATCGGAATCTATAACTAGTGTCACAGGAAAAGTTCAAAACATAGAAAGTAAGAAGAGTCAGTCTTCTTGTACTTAAGTCGGCATTGTGCCTTTTGTATTTATTTCCGATGCAATTTCTGTATTTCATCGTCAATAAGAAGGTCAGAGGGATACAGTAAACCTGAAGTGTAGCATCGGATTTTATAACCAGTGTTACATGAATTGGTCAAAACATAAACCGTAGGAAGAGTCAGTCTTATTGTACTTAATTCGGCATTGTGCCTTTTCTATTTAATTCCGATGCAATCTCTGTGTTTCGTGGTCAATAAGATGGTCAGAGGGATACAGTAAACCTGAAGTGAAGCATCGAAATCTATAACTAGTGTCACAGGAATGGTTCAAAACATAGGCAGTAGGAGGAGTCAGTCTTCTTGAACTTATGTCGGCATTGTGCCTTTTCTATTGAATTCAAATGCAATTTCTGTGTTTCGTCGTCAATTAAATGGTCAGAGGGATACAGTAAACCTGAAGTGAAGCATCAGAATCTATATCTAGTGTCACAGGAAAGGTTCAAAGCATAGACATTAAGAAGAGTCAGTCTTCTTGGACATGAGTCGGCATTGTGCCATTTGTATTTAATTCCGATGCAATTACTGTGCTTCATCGTCAATAAGAAGGTCAGAGGGACACAGCAAACCTGAAGTGAAGCATCGGAATCTATAACTAGTGTCACAGGAATGGTTCAAAACATACACAGCAAGAAAAGTCAGTCTTCTTTTACTTAAGTCGGCATTGTGCCTTTTGTATTTAATTCCGATGCAATTTCTGTGTTTCATCGTCAACAAGAAGGTCCACAGGATACACTAAACATATAGTGAAGCATCGGAATCTAAAACTGGTCTCACAGGAAATGTTCAAATCATAGTCAGTAAGAAGAGTCAGTCTTTTTGTACTTATGTCGTTATTGTGCCTTTTCTATTTAATTCCGATGCAATTTCTGGGTATCGTCCTCAATATGAAGGTCCAAGGGATACAGTAAACCTGAAGTGAAGCACCGGAATCTAATACCGGTCTCACAGGAGAGGTTCAAAACATATACAGTAGGAAGAATCAGTCTTCTTTACTTATGTCGGCATTGTGCCTTTTCTATTTAATTCCGATGCAATTTCTGTGTTTCATCGTCAATACGAAGGTTAGAGGGATACAGTAAACCTGAAGTGAAGCATCGGAATCTATAACTAGTGTCACATGAAGGGTTCAAAACATAGACAGTAAGAAGAGTCAGTTATCTTGTACTTAAGTCAGCATTGTGCCTTTTGTATTTCATTCCGATGCAATTTCTGTGTTTCATCGTCAATGAGAATGTTAGAGGGATACAGTAAACCTTAAGTGAAGCATCGGAATCTATAACTAGTGTCTCAGGAATGGTTCAAAGCATATACAGTAGGAAGAATCAGTCTTCTTTACTTATGTCGGCATTGTGCCTTTTCTATTTAATTCCGATGCAATTTCTGTGTTTCGTCGTCAATAAGAAGGTCTAAGGGATGCAGTAAAACTGAATTGAAGCATCGGAATCTATAACTAGTGTCACAGAAAAAGTTCAAAACATAGAAAGTAAGAAGAGTCAGTCTTCTTGTACTTAAGTCGGCATTGTGCCTTTTGTATTTAATTTCGATGCAATTTCTGTATTTCATCGTCAATAAGAAGGTCAGAGGGATACAGTAAACCTGAAGTGTAGCATCGGATTTTATAACTAGTGTTACAGGAATTGGTCAAAACATAGACCGTAGGAAGAGTCAGTCTTATTTTACTTAATTCGGCATTGTGCCTTTTCTATTTAATTCCGATGCAATTTCTGTGTTTCGTGGTCAATAAGAAGGTCAGAGGGATACAGTAAACCTGAAGTGAAGCATCGAAATCTATAACTAGTGTCACAGGAATGGTTCAAAACATAGGCAGTAGGAGGAGGCAGTCTTCTTGAACTTATGTCGGCATTGTGCCTTTTCTATTGAATTCAAATGCAATTTCTGTGTTTCGTCGTCAATTAGATGGTCAGAGGGATACAGTAAACCTGAAGTGAAGCATCAGAATCTATATCTAGTGTCACAGGAAAGGTTCAAAGCATAGACATTAAGAAGAGTCAGTCTTCTTGGACATGAGTCGGCATTGTGCCATTTGTATTTAATTCCGATGCAATTACTGTGCTTCATCGTCAATAAGAAGGTCAGAGGGATACAGTAAATCTGAAGTGAAGCATCGGAATCTGTAACTAGTGTCACTAGAATGGTTCAAAACGTAGACAGTAAGAAGAGTCAGTTTTCTTGTACTTAAGTCGGCGTTGTGCCTTTTGTATTTAATTCCGATGCAATTTCAGTGTTTCATCGTCAATAAGAAGGTCAGAGGGATACAATAAACCTGAAGTGAAGCATCGGAATCTATAATTAGTGTCCCAGGAATGGTTCAAAACATTGACAGTATGAAGAGTAAGTTTTCTTGTACTTAAGTCGGCATTGTGCCTTTTGTATTTAATTCCGATGCAATTTCTGTGTTGCATCGTCAATAAGGTCAGAGGCATACAGTAAACCTGAAGTGAAGCATCGGAATCTATAACTAGTGTCACAGGAATGGTTCAATACATAGACAGTAAGAAGAGTAAGTTTTCTTGTACTTAAGTCGGCCTTGTGCCTCTTGTATTTAAGTCCGATGCAATTTCAGTATTTCATCGTCAATAAGAAGGTCAGAGGGATTTAGTGAACCTGAAGTGAAGCATCGGATTCTATATCTAGTGTCACAGGAATGGTTCAAAACATAGACAGTAAGAGGATCAGTTTTCTTGTACTTAAGTCGGCATTGTGCCTTTTGTATTTAATCCGATGCAATTTCTGTGTTTCATCGTCAATAAGAAGGTCGGAGGGATACGGTAAACCTGAAGTGAAGCATCGGAATCTATAACTAGTGTCACAGGAATTGTTCAAAACATAGACAGTAAGAAGAGTCAGTTTTCTTGTACTTAAGCCGGCCTTGTGCCTATTGTATTTAATTCCGATGGAATTTCTTTGTTTCATCGTCAATAAGAAGGTCAGAGGGATACAGTAAACCTTCAGTGAAGCATCGGAATCTATAACTAGTGTCACATGAATGGTTCAAAGCATAGGCAGTAAGAAGAGTCAGTTTTTTTGTACTAAAGTTGACATTGTGCCTTTTGTATTTAATTCCGATGCAATTTCTGTGTTTCATCGGTAATAAGAAGGTCAGAAGTATACAGTAAACCTGAAGTGAAGCATCGGAATCTATAAATAGTGTCACAGGTATTGTTCAAAACATAGACAGTAAGAAGAGTCAGTTTCCTTGTACTTATGTCGGCATTGTGCTTTTGTATTTAATTCCGATGCCATTTCTGTGTTTCATCGTCAATAAGAAGGTCAGAGGAATACAGTAAACCTGAAGTGAAGGATCGGAATCTATAACTAGTGTCTCAGGAATGGTTCAAAACATAGACAGTAAGAGGATCAGTTTACTTGTACTTAAGTCGGCATTGTGTCTTTTGTATTTAATCCGATGCAATTTCTGTGTTTCATCGTCAATTAGAAGGTCAGAGACATACAGTAAACCTGCAGAGAAGCATCGGAATCTATAACTAGTGTCACATGAATGGTTCAAAACATAGGCAGTAAGAAGAGTCAGTTTTCTTGCACTTAGGTCGGCATTGTGCACTTGATATTTAATTCCGATGCAATTGCTGTGTTTCATCGTCAATAAGAAGGTCAGAGGGATACAGTAAAAATGAAGTGAAGCATCGGAATTTTTAACTAGTGTCACAGGAATGGTTCAAAACACAGACAGTAAGAAGTATCAATAGTCTTGTACTTAAGTCGGCATTGTGCCTTTTGTATTTAATTCCGAAGCAATTTCTGAGTTTCGTCGTCAAGAAGAAAGTGAGAGGGATACAGTAAACCTGAAGTAAAGCATCGTAATCTATAACGAGTGTCGCATGAATGGTTCAAAACATAGACAGTAAGAGGATCAGTTTTCTTGTACTTAAGTCAGCATTGTGCCTTTTGTATTTAACCCGATGCAATTTCTGTGTTTCATCGTCAATACGAAGGTCGGAGGGATACGGTAAACCTGAAGTGAAGCATCGTTATCTATAATTAGTGTCACAGGAATGGTTCAAAACATAGACAGTATGAAGAGTAAGTTTTCTTGTACTTAAGTTGGCATTGTGCCTTTTGTACTTAATTCCGATGCAATTTCTGTGTTGCATCGTCAATAAGAAGGTCAGAGGCATACAGTAAACCTTAAGTGAAGCATCGGAATCTATAACTAGTGTCACAGGAATGGTTCAATACATAGACAGTAAGAAGAGTCAGTTTACTTGTACTTAAGACGGCATTGTGCCTTTTGTATTTAATTCCAAAGCAATTTCAGTGTTTCATCGTCAATACGAAGGTCAGAGGGATACAGTGAACCTGAAGTGAAGCATCGGAATCTATAACTAGTGTCACAGGAATGGTTCAAAACATGGACAGTAAGAAGAGTCAGGTTTCTTGTACTTAAGTCTTCATTGTGCCTTTTGTATTTAATTCCGAAGCAATTTCAGTGTTTCATCGTCAATAAGAAGGTCAGAGGGATACAGTAAAAATGAAGTGAAGCATCGGAATTTTTAACTAGTGCCACAATAATGGTTCAGAACACAGACAGTAAGAAGCGTCAATTATCTTGTACCAAAGTCGGCATTGTGCCTTTTGAATTTAATTCCGAAGCAATTTCTGTGTTTCATCGTCAAGAAGAAGGTCAGAGGGATACAGTAAACCTGAAGTAAAGGATCGTAATCTATAACGAGTGTCACATGAATGGTTCAAAATATAGACAGTAAGAAGAGTCAGTTTTCTTGTACTTAAGTCGGCATTGTACCTTTTGTATTTAATTCCGATGCAAATTCTGTGTTGCATCGTCAATAAGGTCAGAGGCATACAGTAAACCTGAAGTGAAGCATCGGAATCTATAACTAGTGTCACAGGAATGGTTCAATACATAGACAGTAAGAAGAGTCAGTTTACTTGTACTTAAGTCGGCCTTGTGCCTCTTGTATTTAAGTCCGATGCAATTTGAGTATTTCATCGTCAATAAGAAGGTCAGAGGGATTTAGTGAACCTGAAGTGAAGCATCGGATTCTATATCTAGTGTCACAGGAATGGTTCAAAACATAGACAGTAAGAGGATCAGTTTTCTTGTACTTAAGTCGGCATTGTGCCTTTTGTATTTAATCCGATGCAATTTCTGTGTTTCATCGTCAATAAGAAGGTCAGAGGGATACGGTAAACCTGAAGTGAAGCATCGTAATCTATAACTAGTGTCACAGGAATTGTTCAAAACATAGACAGTAAGAAGAGTCAGTTTTCTTGTACTTAAGCCGGCATTGTGCGTATTGTATTTAATTCCGATGGAATTTCTTTGTTTCATCGTCAATAAGAAGGTCAGAGGGATACAGTAAACCTGCAGTGAAGCATCGGAATCTATAACTAGTGTCACATGAATGGTTCAAAGCATAGACAGTAAGAAGAGTCAGTTTTTTTGTACTAAAGTTGACATTGTGCCTTTTGTATTTAATTCCGATGCAATTTCTGTGTTTCATCGGTAATAAGAAGGTCAGAAGTATACAGTAAACCTGAAGTGAAGCATCGGAATCTATAACTAGTGTCACAGGTATTGTTCAAAACATAGACAGTAAGAAGAGTCAGTTTCCTTGTACTTATGTCGGCATTGCGCTTTTGTATTTAATTCCGATGCAATTCCTGTGTTTCATCGTCAATAAGAAGGTCAGAGGGATACAGTAAAACTGAAGTGAAGCATCGGAATCTATAACTAGTGTCTCAGGAATGGTTCAAAACATAGACAGTAAGAAGAGTCAGTTATCTTGTACTTAAGTCGGCATTGTGCCTTTTGTATTTAATTCCGATGCAATTTCAGAGTTTCGTCGACAATAAGAAGGTCAGAGGGATATAGTGAACCTGAAGTGAAACATCGGATTCTATAACTAGTGTCACAAAAATGGTTCAAAACATAGACAGTAAGAGGATCAGTTTACTTGTACTTAAGTCGGCATTGTGTCTTTTGTATTTAATCCGATGCAATTTCTGTGTTTCATCGTCAATTAGAAGGTCAGAGACATACAGTAAACCTGCAGAGAAGCATCGGAATCTATAACTAGTGTCACATGAATGGTTCAAAGCATAGACTGTAAGAAGAGTCAGTTTTCTTGCACTTAGGTCGGCATTGTGCACTTTATATTTAATTCCGATGCAATTGCTGTGTTTCATCGTCAATAAGAAGGTCAGAGGGATACAGTATAAATGAAGTGAAGCGTCGGAATTTTCAACTAGTGTCACAGGAATGGTTCAAAACACAGACAGTAAGAAGTATCAAAAGTCTTGTACTTAAGTCGGCATTGTGCCTTTTGTATTTAATTCCGAAGCAATTTCTGAGTTTCGTCGTCAAGAAGAAGGTGAGAGGGATACAGTAAACCTGAAGTAAAGCATCGTAATCTATAACGAGTGTCGCATGAATGGTTCAAAACATAGACAGTAAGAGGATCAGTTTTCTTGTACTTAAGTCAGCATTGTGCCTTTTGTATTTAACCCGATGCAATTTCTGTGTTTCATCGTCAATACGAAGGTCGGAGGGATACGGTAAACCTGAAGTGAAGCATCGTTATCTATAATTAGTGTCACAGGAATGGTTCAAAACATAGACAGTATGAAGAGTAAGTTTTCTTGTACTTAAGTTGGCATTGTGCCTTTTGTACTTAATTCCGATGCAATTTCTGTGTTGCATCGTCAATAAGAAGGTCAGAGGCATACAGTAAACCTTAAGTGAAGCATCGGAATCTATAACTAGTGTCACAGGAATGGTTCAATACATAGACAGTAAGAAGAGTCAGTTTACTTGTACTTAAGACGGCATTGTGCCTTTTGAATTTAATTCCAAAGCAATTTCAGTGTTTCATCGTCAATACGAAGGTCAGAGGGATACAGTGAACCTGAAGTGAAGCATCGGAATCTATAACTAGTGTCACAGGAATGGTTCAAAACATGGACAGTAAGAAGAGTCAGGTTTCTTGTACTTAAGTCTTCATTGTGCCTTTTGTATTTAATTCCGAAGCAATTTCAGTGTTTCATCGTCAATAAGAAGGTCAGAGGGATACAGTAAAAATGAAGTGAAGCATCGGAATTTTTAACTAGTGCCACAATAATGGTTCAGAACACAGACAGTAAGAAGCGTCTATTATCTTGTACCAAAGTCGGCATTGTGCCTTTTGAATTTAATTCCGAAGCAATTTCTGTGTTTCATCGTCAAGAAGAAGGTCAGAGGGATACAGTAAACCTGAAGTAAAGGATCGTAATCTATAACGAGTGTCACATGAATGGTTCAAAATATAGACAGTAAGAAGAGTCAGTTTTCTTGTACTTAAGTCGGCATTGTACCTTTTGTATTTAATTCCGATGCAAATACTGTGTTGCATCGTCAATAAGGTCAGAGGCATACAGTAAACCTGAAGTGAAGCATCGGAATCTATAACTAGTGTCACAGGAATGGTTCAATACATAGACAGTAAGAAGAGTCAGTTTACTTGTACTTAAGTCGGCCTTGTGCCTCTTGTATTTAAGTCCGATGCAATTTGAGTATTTCATCGTCAATAAGAAGGTCAGAGGGATTTAGTGAACCTGAAGTGAAGCATCGGATTCTATATCTAGTGTCACAGGAATGGTTCAAAACATAGACAGTAAGAGGATCAGTTTTCTTGTACTTAAGTCGGCATTGTGCCTTTTGAATTTAATCCGATGCAATTTCTGTGTTTCATCGTCAATGAGAAGGTCAGAGGGATACGGTAAACCTGAAGTGAAGCATCGTAATCAATAACTAGTGTCACAGGAATTGTTCAAAACATAGACAGTAAGAAGAGTCAGTTTTCTTGTACTTAAGCCGGCATTGTGCGTATTGTATTTAATTCCGATGGAATTTCTTTGTTTCATCGTCAATAAGAAGGTCAGAGGGATACAGTAAACCTGCAGTGAAGCATCGGAATCTATAACTAGTGTCACATGAATGGTTCAATGCATAGACAGTAAGAAGAGTCAGTTTTTTTGTACTAAAGTTGACATTGTGCCTTTTGTATTTAATTCCGATGCAATTTCTGTGTTTCATCGGTAATAAGAAGGTCAGAAGTATACAGTAAACCTGAAGTGAAGCATCGGAATCTATAACTAGTGTCACAGGTATTGTTCAAAACATAGACAGTAAGAAGAGTCAGTTTCCTTGTACTTATGTCGGCATTGCGCTTTTGTATTTAATTCCGATGCAATTCCTGTGTTTCATCGTCAATAAGAAGGTCAGAGGGATACAGTAAAACTGAAGTGAAGCATCGGAATCTATAACTAGTGTCTCAGGAATGGTTCAAAACATAGACAGTAAGAAGAGTCAGTTTTCTTGTACTTAAGTCGGCATTGTGCCTTTTGTATTTAATTCCGATGCAATTTCAGAGTTTCGTCGACAATAAGAAGGTCAGAGGGATATAGTGAACCTGAAGTGAAACATCGGATTCTATAACTAGTGTCACAAAAATGGTTCAAAACATAGACAGTAAGAGGATCAGTTTACTTGTACTTAAGTCGGCATTGTGTCTTTTGTATTTAATCCGACGCAATTTCTGTGTTTCATCGTCAATTAGAATATCAGAGACATACAGTAAACCTGCAGAGAAGCATCGGAATCTATAACTAGTGTCACATGAATGGTTCAAAGCATAGACTGTAAGAAGAGTCAGTTTTCTTGCACTTAGGTCGGCATAGTGCACTTTATATTTAATTCCGATGCAATTGCTGTGTTTCATCGTCAATAAGAAGGACAGAGGGATACAGTATAAATGAAGGGAAGCATCGGAATTTTTAACTAGTGTCACAGGAATGGTTCAAAACACAGACAGTAAGAAGTATCAATAGTCTTGTACTTAAGTCGGCATTGTGCCTTTTGTATTTAATTCCGAAGCAATTTCTGAGTTTCGTCGTCAAGAAGAAGGTCAGAGGGATACAGTAAACCTGAAGTAAAGCATCGTAATCTATAACGAGTGTCACATGAATGGTTCAAAATATAGACAGTAAGAAGAGTCAGTTTTCTTGTACTTAAGTCGGCATTCTACCTTTTGTATTTAATTCCGATGCAATTTCTGTGTTTCATCGTCAATAAGAAGGTCAGAGGGATACAATAAACCTGAAATGAAGCATCGGAATCTATAATTACTGTCACAGGAATGGTTCAAAACATAGACAGTATGAAGAGTCAGTTTTCTTGTACTTAAGTCGGCATTGTGCCTTTTGGTTTTAATTCGGATGCAATTTCTGTGTTTCATCGTCAATAAGAAGGTCAGAGGCATACAGTAAACTTGAAGTGAAGCATCGGAATCTATAACTAGTGTCACAGAAATGGTTCAATACATAGACAGTAAGAAGAGTCAGTTTACTTGTACTTAAGTCGGCATTGTGCCTCTTGTATTTAAGTCCGATGCAATTTCAGTATTTCATCGTCAATAAGAAGGTCAGAGGGATTTAGTGAACCTGAAGTGAAGCATCGCATTCTATAACTAGTGTCACAGGAATGGTTCAAAACATAGACATTAAGAGGATCAGTTTTCTTGTACTTAAGTCGGCATTGTGCCTTTTGTATTTTACCCGATGCAATTTCTGTGTTTCATCGTCAATAAGAAGGTCGGAGGGATACGGTAAACCTGAAGTGAAGCATCGTTATCTATAATTAGTGTCACAGGAATGGTTCAAAACATAGACACTATGAAGAGTAAGTTTTCTTGTACTTAAGTCGGCATTGTGCCTTTTGTACTTAATTCCGATGCAATTTCTGTGTTGCATCGTCAATAAGAAGGTCAGAGGCATACAGTAAACCTTAAGTGAAGCATCGGAACCTATAACTAGTGTCACAGGAATGGTTCAATACATAGACAGTAAGAAGTGTCAGTTTACTTGTACTTATGACGGCATTGTGCCTTTTGTATTTAATTCCGATGCAATTTCAGTGTTTCATCGTCAATACGAAGGTCAGAGGGATACAGTGAACCTGAAGTGAAGCATCGGAATCTATAACTAGTGTCACAGGAATGGTTCAAAACATAGACAGTAAGAAGAGTCAGGTTTCTTGTACTTACGTCCGCATTGTGCCTTTTGTATTTAATTCCGATGCAATTTCTGTGTTTCATCGTCAATAAGAAGGTCAGAGGGATACAGTAAACTTAAGTAAAGCATCGGAATCTATATCTAGTGTCACAGGAATGGTTCAAAACAAAGACAGTAGGAAGAGTCAGTTTTCTTGTACTTAAGTCTTCATTGTGCCTTTTGTATTTAATTCCGAAGCAATTTGTTTGTATCATCGTCAATAAGGAGGTCAGAGGGATACAGTAAACCTGGAGTAAAGCATCGGAATCTATTACTAGTGTCACATGAATGATTGAAAACATAGACAGTAAGAAGAGTCAGTTTTCTTGTACTTAAGTCGGCATTGTGCCTTTCGTATTAAATTCCGATGCAATTTCTGTGTTTCATCGTGGATAAGAGGGTCAGAGGGATTCAGGAAACATGAAGTGAAGCATCGGAATCTGTAACTAGTGTCACAGGAATGGTTCAAAACATAGACAGTAAGAAGAGTCAGTTTTCTTGTACTTAAGTCGGCATTGTGCCCTTTGTATTTAATTCCGATGCAATTTCAGTGTTTCATCGTCAATAAGAAGGTCAGAGCGATACAGTAAAAATGAAGTGAAGCATCGGAATTTTTAACTAGTGCCACAGGAATGGTTCAAAACACAGACAGTAAGAAGTGTCAATTATCTTGTACCAAAGTCGGCATTGTGCCTTTTGTATTTAATTCCGAAGCAATTTCTGTGTTTCATCGTCAAGAAGAAGGTCAGAGGGATACAGTAAACCTGAAGTAAAGGATCGTAATCTATAACGAGTGTCACATGAATGGTCCAAAATATAGACAGTAAGAAGAGTCAGTTTTCTTGTACTTAAGTCGGCATTGTGTCTTTTGTATTTAATTCCGATGCAATTTCTGTGTTTCATCGTCAATAAGAAGGTCAGAGGGATACAATAAACCTGAAGTGAAGCTTTGGAATCTATAATTAGTGTCACAGGAATGGTTCAAACATAGACAGTATGAAGAGTAAGTTTTCTTGTACTTAAGTCGGCATTGTGCCTTTTGTATTTAATTCCTATGCAATTTCTGTGTTGCATCGTCAATAAGAAGGTCAGAGGCATACAGTAAACCTGAAGAAAAGGCATCGGAATCTATAACTAGTGTCACAGGAATGGTTCAATACATAGACAGTAAGAAGAGTCAGTTTACTTGTACTTAAGTCGGCCTTGTGCCTCTTGTATTTAAGTCCGATGCAATTTCAGTATTTCATCGTCAATAAGACGGTCAGAGGGATTTAGTGAACCTGAAGTGAAGCATCGGATTCTATAACTAGTGTCACAGGAATGGTTCAAAACATAGACAGTAAGAGGATCAGTTTTCTTGTACTTAAGTCGGCATTGTGCCTTTTGTATTTATACCGATGCAATTTCTGTGTTTCATCGTCAATAAGAAGGTCGGAGGGATACGGTAAACCTGAAGTGAAGCATCGGATTCTATAACTAGTGTCACAGGAATTGTTCAAAACATAGACAGTAAGAAGAGTCAGTTTTCTTGTACTTAAGCCGGCATTGTGCCTTTTGTATTTAATTCCGATAGAATTTCTGTGTTTCATCGTCAATAAGAAGGTCAGAGGCATACAGTAAACCTGCAGTGAAGCATCGGAATCTATAACTAGTGTCACATGAATGGTTCAAAACATTGACAGTAAGAAGAGTCAGTTTTCTTGTACTAAAGTTGACATTGTGCCTTTTGTATTTAATTGCAATGCAATTTCTGTGTTTCATCGGTAATAAGAAGGTCACAGGTATACAGTAAACCTGAAGTGACTCATCGGATCTATAACTAGTGTCAAAGGTATTGTTCAAAACATAGACAGTAAGAAGAGTCAGTTTCCTTGTACTTATGCTGGCATTTTGCTTTTGTAATTAATTCCGATGCAATTTCTGTGTTTCATCGTCAATAAGAAGGTCAGAGGGATACAGTAAACCTGAAGTGAAGCATCGGAATCTATAACTCGTGTCACAAAAATGGTTCAAAACAAAGGCAGTAAGAAGAGTCAGTTTTCTTGTACTTAAGTCGGCATTGTGCCTTTTGTATTTAATTCCGATGCAATTTCAGTGTTTCGTCGACAATAGGAAGGTCAGAGGCATACAGTAAACCTGCAGTGAAGCATCGGAATCTATAACTAGTGTCACATGAATGGTTCAAACCATAGACAGTAAGAAGAGTCAGTTTTCTTGCACTTAAGTCGGCATTGTGCATTTTATATTTAATTCCGATGCAATAGCTGTGTTTCATCGACAATAAGAAGGTCAGAGGGATACAGTAAAAATGAAGTGAAGCATCGGAATTTTTAACTAGTGTCACAGGAATGGTTCAAAACACAGACAGTAAGAAGTATCAATAGTCTTGTACTTAAGTCGGCATTGTGCCTTTTGTATTTAATTCCGAAGCAATTTCTGTGTTTCGTCGTCAAGAAGAAGGTCAGAGGGATACAGTAAACCTGAAGTAAAGCATCGTAATCTATAACGAGTGTCATATGAATGGTTCAAAATATAGACAGCAAGAAGAGTCAGTTTTCTTGTTCTTAAGTCGGCATTCTAACTTTTGTATTTAATTCCGATGCAATTTCTGTGTTTCATCGTCAATAAGAAGGTCAAAGGGATACAATAAACCTGAAGTGAAGCATCGGAATCTATAATTAGTGTCACAGGAATGGTTCAAAACATAGACAGTATGAAGAGTAGGTTTTCTTGTACTTAAGTCGGCATTGTGCCTTTTGGTTTTAATTCCGATGCAATTTCTGTGTTTCATCGTCAATAAGAAGGTCAGAGGCATACAGTAAACTTGAAGTGAAGCATCGGAATCTATAACTACTGTCACAGGAATGGTTCAATACATAGACAGTAAGAAGAGTCAGTTTACTTGTACTTAAGTCGGCATTGTGCCTCTTGTATTTAAGTCCGATGCAATTTCAGTATTTCATCGTCAATAAGAAGGTCAGAGGGATTTAGTGAACCTGAAGTGAAGCATCGCATTCTATAACTAGTGTCACAGGAATGGTTCAAAACATAGACAGTAAGAGGATCAGTTTTCTTGTACTTAAGTCGGCATTGTGCCTTTTGTATTTAACCCGATGCAATTTCTGTGTTTCATCGTCAATGAGAAGGTCGGAGGGATACGGTAAACCTGATGTGAAGCATCGGAATCTATAACTAGTGTCACAGGAATTGTTCAAACCATAGACAGTAAGAAGAGTCATTTTCTTGTACTTAAGTCGGCATTGTGCCTTTTGTATTTAATTCCGATGGAATTTCTGTGTTTCATCGTCAATAAGAAGGTCAGAGGGATACAGTAAACATGAAGTGAAGCATCGGAATCTATAACTAGTGTCACATGAATGGTTCAAAACATAGACAGTAAGAAGAGTCAGTTTTCTTGTACTAAAGTTGACATTGTGAATTTTGTATTTAATTCCGATGCAATTTCTGTGTTTCATTGGTAATAAGAAGGTCAGAGGTACACAGTAAACCTGAAGTGAAGCATCGGAAACTATAACTAGTGTCACAGGAATGGTTCAAAACATAGACAGTAAGAAGAGTCAGTTTTCTTGTACTTAAGCCGGCATTGTGCCTTTTGTATTTAATTCCGATAGAATTTCTGTGTTTCATCGTCAATAAGAAGGTCAGAGGCATACAGTAAACCTGCAGTGAAGCATCGGAATCTATAACTAGTGTCACATGAATGGTTCAAAACATTGACAGTAAGAAGAGTCAGTTTTCTTGTACTAAAGTTGATATTGTGCCTTTTGTATTTAATTGCGATGCAATTTCTGTGTTTCATCGGTAATAAGAAGGTCACAGGTATACAGTAAACCTGAAGTGACTCATCGGAATCTATAACTAGTGTCAAAGGTATTGTTCAAAACATAGACAGTAAGAAGAGTCAGTTTCCTTGTACTTATGCTGGCATTTTGCTTTTGTAATTAATTCCGATGCAATTTCTGTGTTTCATCGTCAATAAGAAGGTCAGAGGGATACAGTAAACCTGAAGTGAAGCATCGGAATCTATAACTCGTGTCACAAAAATGGTTCAAAACAAAGGCAGTAAGAAGAGTCAGTTTTCTTGTACTTAAGTCGGCATTGTGCCTTTTGTATTTAATTCCGATGCAATTTCAGTGTTTCGTCGACAATAAGAAGGTCAGAGGCATACAGTAAACTTGAAGTGAAGCATCGGAATCTATAACTACTGTCACAGGAATGGTTCAATACATAGACAGTAAGAAGAGTCAGTTTACTTGTACTTAAGTCGGCCTTGTGCCTCTTGTATTTAAGTCCGATGCAATTACAGTATTTCATCGTCAATAAGAAGGTCAGAGGGATTTAGTGAACCTGAAGTGAAGCATCGGATTCTATAACTAGTGTCACAGGAATGGTTCAAAACATAGACAGTAAGAGGATCAGTCTTCTTGTACTTAAGTCGGCATTGTGCCTTTTGTATTTAATCCGATGCAATTTCTGTGTTCCATCGTCAATTAGAAGGTCAGAGCGATACAGTAAACCTGCAGTGAAGCATCGGAATCTATAACTAGTGTCACATGAATGGTTCAAAACATAGACAGTAAGAAGAGTCAGTTTTCTTGTTCTTAAGTCGGCATTGTGCATTTTATATTTAATTCCGATGCAATAGCTGTGTTTCATCGACAATAAGAAGGTCAGAGGGATACAGTAAAAATGAAGTGAAGCATCGGAATTTTTAACTAGTGTCACAGGAATGGTTCAAAACACAGACAGTAAGAAGTATCAATAGTCTTGTACTTAAGTCGGCATTGTGCCTTTTGTATTTAATTCCGAAGCAATTTCTGTGTTTCGTCGTCAAGAAGAAGGTCAGAGGGATACAGTAAACCTGAAGTAAAGCATCGTAATCTATAACGAGTGTCACATGAATGGTTCAAAATATAGACAGCAAGAAGAGTCAGTTTTCTTGTTCTTAAGTCGGCATTCTAACTTTTGTATTTAATTCCGATGCAATTTCTGTGTTTCATCGTCAATAAGAAGGTCAAAGGGATACAATAAACCTGAAGTGAAGCATCGGAATCTATAATTAGTGTCACAGGAATGGTTCAAAACATAGACAGTATGAAGAGTAGGTTTTCTTGTACTTAAGTCGGCATTGTGCCTTTTGGTTTTAATTCCGATGCAATTTCTGTGTTTCATCGTCAATAAGAAGGTCAGAGGCATACAGTAAACTTGAAGTGAAGCATCGGAATCTATAACTACTGTCACAGGAATGGTTCAATACATAGACAGTAAGAAGAGTCAGTTTACTTGTACTTAAGTCGGCATTGTGCCTCTTGTATTTAAGTCCGATGCAATTTCAGTATTTCATCGTCAATAAGAAGGTCAGAGGGATTTAGTGAACCTGAAGTGAAGCATCGCATTCTATAACTAGTGTCACAGGAATGGTTCAAAACATAGACAGTAAGAGGATCAGTTTTCTTGTACTTAAGTCGGCATTGTGCCTTTTGTATTTAACCCGATGCAATTTCTGTGTTTCATCGTCAATGAGAAGGTCGGAGGGATACGGTAAACCTGATGTGAAGCATCGGAATCTATAACTAGTGTCACAGGAATTTTTCAAACCATAGACAGTAAGAAGAGTCATTTTCTTGTACTTAAGTCGGCATTGTGCCTTTTGTATTTAATTCCGATGGAATTTCTGTGTTTCATCGTCAATAAGAAGGTCAGAGGGATACAGTAAACATGAAGTGAAGCATCGGAATCTATAACTAGTGTCACATGAATGATTCAAAACATAGACAGTAAGAAGAGTCAGTTTTCTTGTACTAAAGTTGACATTGTGAATTTTGTATTTAATTCCGATGCAATTTCTGTGTTTCATTGGTAATAAGAAGGTCAGAGGTACACAGTAAACCTGAAGTGAAGCATCGGAAACTATAACTAGTGTCACAGGAATGGTTCAAAGCATAGACAGTAAGAAGAGTCAGTTTTCTTGTACTTAAGCCGGCATTGTGCCTTTTGTATTTAATTCCGATAGAATTTCTGTGTTTCATCGTCAATAAGAAGGTCAGAGGCATACAGTAAACCTGCAGTGAAGCATCGGAATCTATAACTAGTGTCACATGAATGGTTCAAAACATTGACAGTAAGAAGAGTCAGTTTTCTTGTACTAAAGTTGATATTGTGCCTTTTGTATTTAATTGCGATGCAATTTCTGTGTTTCATCGGTAATAAGAAGGTCACAGGTATACAGTAAACCTAAAGTGACTCATCGGAATCTATAACTAGTGTCAAAGGTATTGTTCAAAACATAGACAGTAAGAAGAGTCAGTTTCCTTGTACTTATGCTGGCATTTTGCTTTTGTAATTAATTCCGATGCAATTTCTGTGTTTCATCGTCAATAAGAAGGTCAGAGGGATACAGTAAACCTGAAGTGAAGCATCGGAATCTATAACTCGTGTCACAAAAATGGTTCAAAACAAAGGCAGTAAGAAGAGTCAGTTTTCTTGTACTTAAGTCGGCATTGTGCCTTTTGTATTTAATTCCGATGCAATTTCAGTGTTTCGTCGACAATAAGAAGGTCAGAGGCATACAGTAAACTTGAAGTGAAGCATCGGAATCTATAACTACTGTCACAGGAATGGTTCAATACATAGACAGTAAGAAGAGTCAGTTTACTTGTACTTAAGTCGGCCTTGTGCCTCTTGTATTTAAGTCCGATGCAATTACAGTATTTCATCGTCAATAAGAAGGTCAGAGGGATTTAGTGAACCTGAAGTGAAGCATCGGATTCTATAACTAGTGTCACAGGAATGGTTCAAAACATAGACAGTAAGAGGATCAGTCTTCTTGTACTTAAGTCGGCATTGTGCCTTTTGTATTTAATCCGATGCAATTTCTGTGTTCCATCGTCAATTAGAAGGTCAGAGCGATACAGTAAACCTGCAGTGAAGCATCGGAATCTATAACTAGTGTCACATGAATGGTTCAAAACATAGACAGTAAGAAGAGTCAGTTTTCTTGCACTTAAGTCGGCATTGTGCATTTTATATTTCATTCCGATGCAATAGCTGTGTTTCATCGACAATAAGAAGGTCAGAGGGATACAGTAAAAATGAAGTGAAGCATCGGAATTTTTAACTAGTGTCACAGGAATGGTTCAAAACACAAACAGTAAGAAGTATCAATAGTCTTGTACTTAAGTCGGCATTGTGCCTTTTGTATTTAATTCCGAAGCAATTTCTGTGTTTCGTCGTCAAGAAGAAGGTCAGAGGGATACAGTAAACCTGAAGTAAAGCATCGTAATCTATAACGAGTGTCACATGAATGGTTCAAAATATAGATAGTAAGAAGAGTCAGTTTTCTTGTTCTTAAGTCGGCATTCTAACTTTTGTATTTAATTCCGATGCAATTTCTGTGTTTCATCGTCAATAAGAAGGTCAAAGGGATACAATAAACCTGAAGTGAAGCATCGGAATCTATAATTAGTGTCACAGGAATGGTTCAAAACATAGACAGTATGAAGAGTAGGTTTTCTTGTACTTAAGTCGGCATTGTGCCTTTTGGTTTTAATTCCGATGCAATTTCTGTGTTTCATCGTCAATAAGAAGGTCAGAGGCATACAGTAAACTTGAAGTGAAGCATCGGAATCTATAACTACTGTCACAGGAATGGTTCAATACATAGACAGTAAGAAGAGTCAGTTTACTTGTACTTAAGTCGGCATTGTGCCTCTTGTATTTAAGTCCGATGCAATTTCAGTATTTCATCGTCAATAAGAAGGTCAGAGGGATTTAGTGAACCTGAAGTGAAGCATCGCATTCAATAACTAGTGTCACAGGAATGGTTCAAAACATAGACAGTAAGAGGATCAGTTTTCTTGTACTTAAGTCGGCATTGTGCCTTTTGTATTTAACCCGATGCAATTTCTGTGTTTCATCGTCAATAAGAAGGTCGGAGGGATACGGTAAACCTGATGTGAAGCATCGGAATCTATAACTAGTGTCACAGGAATTGTTCAAACCATAGACAGTAAGAAGAGTCAGTTTTCTTGTACTTAAGTCGGCATTGTGCCTTTTGTATTTAATTCCGATGGAATTTCTGTGTTTCATCGTCAATAAGAAGGTCAGAGGGATACAGTAAACATGAAGTGAAGCATCGGAATCTATAACTAGTGTCACATGAATGGTTCAAAACATAGACAGTAAGAAGAGTCAGTTTTCTTGTACTAAAGTTGACATTGTGAATTTTGTATTTAATTCCGATGCAATTTCTGTGTTTCATCGGTAATAAGAAGGTCAGAGGTACACAGTAAACCTGAAGTGAAGCATCGGAAACTATAACTAGTGTCACAGGAATGGTTCAAAACATAGACAGTAAGAAGATCAGTTTTCATGTACTTAAGTCGGCAATGTGCCTTTTGTATTTAATCCGATGCAATTTCTGTGCTTCATCGTCAATTAGAAGGTCAGAGCGATACAGTAAACCTGCAGTGAAGCATCGGAATCTATAACTAGTGTCACATGAATGGTTCAAAACATAGACAGTAAGAAGAGTCAGTTTTCTTGTACTTAAGACGGCATTGTGCTTTTTGTATTTAATTCCGATGCAATTTCAGTGTATCATCGTCAATAAGAAGGTCAGAGGGTTACAGTAATTCTGAAGTGAAGCATCGGAATCTATAACTCGTGTCACAGGAATGGTTCAAACCATAGACAGTAAGAAGAGTCAGTTTTCTTCTACTTAAGTCGGCATTGTGCCTTTTCTATTTAATTCCCATGCAATTTCTGTGTCTCATCGTCAATAATAAGGTCAGAGGGATACAGTAAACCTGAAGTAAAGCATCGGAATCCGTAACGAGTGTCACATGAATGGTTCAAAACATAGACAGTAAGAAGAGTCTGTTTCCTTGTACTTAAGTCGGCATTGTGCCTTTTGTATTTAATTCCGATGCAATTTCTGTGTTTCATCGTCTATAAGAAGGTCAGAGGCATACAGTAAACTTGAAGTGAAGCAACGGAATTTAGAACTAGTGTCACAGGAATGGTTCAAAACATAGACAGTGAGAAGAGTCAGTTTTCTTATACTTAAGTCGGCTTTGAGCATTTTGTATTTAATTCCGATGCAATTTCAGGGTTTCATCGTCAATAAGAAGGTCAGAGGGATACAGTGAACCTGAAGTGAAGCATCGGAATCTATAACTAGTGTCACAGGAATGGTTCAAAGCATAGACAGTAAGAAGAGTCAGTTTTCTTGTATTTAAGTCGGCATTGTGCCTTTCGTATTTAATTCCGATGCAATTTCTGTGTTTCATCGTCAATAAGGAGGTCAGAGGGATACAGTAAACCTGAAGTGAAGCATCGGAATCTATAACTAGTGTCACAGGAATTGTTCAAAACATAGACGGGAAGAAGAGACAGTTAACTTGTTCTTAAGTCGGCATTGTGCATTTTGTATTAAATTTCGAAGCAATTTCTGTGTTTCATGGTCAATAAGAAAGTCAGAGGGAAACAGTGAACCTGAAGTGAAGGATCGGAATCAATAACTAGTGTCACATGAATGGTTCAAAACATAGACAGTAAGAAGAGTCAGTTTTCTTGTACTTAAGACGGCATTGTGCTTTTTGTATTTAATTCCGATGCAATTTCTGTGTTTCATCGTCAATAAGAAGGTCAGAGGGATACAGTAAACCTGAAGTGAAGCATCGGAATCTATAACTCGTGTCACAGGAATGGTTCAAACCATAGAAAGTAAGAAGAGTCAGTTTTCTTCTACTTAAGTCGGCATTGTGCCTTTTCTATTTAATTCCCATGTAATTTCTGTGTCTCATCGTCAATAATAAGGTCAGAGGGATACAGTAAACCTGAAGTAAAGCATCGGAATCCGTAACGAGTGTCACATGAATGGTTCAAAACATAGACAGTAAGAAGAGTCTGTTTCCTTGTACTTAAGTCGGCATTGTGCCTTTTGTATTTAATTCCGAAGCAATTTCTGTGTTTCATCGTCAATAAGAAGGTCAGAGGGATACAGTAAACCTGAACTGAAGCATCGGAATCTATAACTAGTGTCACAGGAATGGTTCAAAATATAGACAGTAAGAACAGTCTGTTTTCTTGTACTTAAGTCGGCATTGTGCCTTCTGTATTTAACTCCGATGCAATTTCTGTGTTTCATCGTCAATAAGAAGGTCAGAGGATTACATTAAACCTGAAGTGAAGCATCGGAAACTATAACTAGTGTCACAGGAATGGTTCAAAACATAGACAGTAAGAAGAGTCAGTTTTCTTATACTTAAGTCATCTTTGCGCCTTTTGTATTTAATTCCGATGCAATTTCAGTGTTTCATTCTCAATAAAATGGTCAGAGGGATACAGTGAACCAGAAGTGAAGCATCGGAATCTGTAACTAGTGTCACATGAATGGTTCAAAACATAGACAGTAAGAAGAGTCAGTTTTCTTGTACTTAAGTCGGCATTGTGCTTTTGTATTTAATTCCGATGCAATTTCTGTGTTTCATCGTCAATTAGAAGGTCAGAGCGATACAGTAAACCTGCAGTGAAGCATCGGAATCCATAACTAGTTTCACAAAATGGTTCAAAACATAGACAGTAAGAAGAGTCAGTTTTCTTGTACTTAAGTCGGCATTGTGCCTTTTGGTTTTAATTCCGATGCAAATTCTGTGTTTCATCGTCAATAAGAAGGTCAGAGGGATACAGGAAAACTGAAGTGAAGCATCGGAATTTATAACTCGTTTCACAAAAATGGTTCAAAACATAGACAGTAAGAAGAGTCAGATTTCTTGTACTTCAGTCGGCATTGTGCCTTTCGTATTTAATTCCGATGCAATTTCTGTGTTTCATCGTCAATAAGAAGGTCAGAGGCATACAGTAAACCTGAAGTGAAGCAACGGAATCTATAACTAGTGTCTCAGGAATGGTTCAAAACATAGAGAGTAAGAAGAGTCAGTTTTCTTATACTTAAGTCGGCTTTGTGCCTTTTGTATTTAATTCCGATGCAATTTCAGGGTTTCATCGACAATAAGAAAGTCAGAGGGATACAGTGAACCTGAAGTGAAGCATCGGAATCTATAACTAGTGTCACAGGAATGGTTAAAAGCATAGACAGTAAGAAGAGTCAGTTTTCTTGTACTTAAGTCGGCATTGTGCCTTTCGTATTTAATTCCGATGCAATTTCAGGATTTCATCGTCAATAACAAGGTCAAAGGGATACAGTAAACCTGAAGTGAAGCATTGGAATCTATAACTAGTGTCACAGGTATAGTTCAAAACATAGACAGTAAGAAGAGTCAGTTTTCTTGTACTTAAGTCGACATTGTGCCTTTTGTATTTAATTCCGATGCAATTTCTGTGTTTCATCGTCAATAAGAAGGTCAGAGGGATACAGTAAACCTGAAGTGAAGCATCGGAATCTATAACTAGTGTCACAGCAATGGTTCAAAACATAGATAATAAGAAGAGTCAGTTTTCTTCTACTTAAGGCGGCATTGTGCCTTTTGTTTTTAATTCCGATGCAATATCTGTGTTTCATTGTGAATAAGAAGGCTAGAGGGAAACAGTAAAGCTGAAGTGAAGCATCGGAATCTATAACTAGTGTCACAGGAATGGTTGAAAACATAGACAGTAAGAAGAGTCAGTTTTTCTTGTACTTAAGTCGGCATTGTGCATTTTATATTTAATTCCGATGCAATTTCTGTGTTTCATCGTCAATAAGATGGTCAGAGGGATACAGTAAACCTGAAGTGAAGCATCGGAATCTATAACTAGTGTCACAGGAATGGTTCAAAACATAGACGGGAAGAAGAGACAGTTAACTTGTTCTTAAGTCGGCATTGTGCATTTTGTATTAAATTTCGAAGCAATTTCTGTTTTTCATAGTCAATAAGAAAGTCAGAGGGAAACAGTGAACCTGAAGTGAAGCATCGGAATCTATAACTAGTGTCACATGAATGGTTCAAACATAGACAGTAAGAAGAGTCAGTTTTCTTGTACTTAAGACGGCATTGTGCTTTTTGTATTTAATTCCGATGCAATTTCTGTGTTTCATCGTCAATAAGAAGGTCAGAGGGATACAGTAAACCTGAAGTGAAGCATCGGAATCTATAACTCGTGTCACAGGAATGGTTCAAACCATAGACAGTAAGAAGAGTCAGTTTTTTTCTACTTAAGTCGGCATTGTGCCTTTTCTATTTAATTCCCATGCAATTTCTGTGTCTCATCGTCAATAATAAGGTCAGAGGGATACCGTAAAACTGAAGTAAAGCATCGGAATCTGTAACGAGTGTCACATGAATGGTTCAAAACATAGACAGTAAGAAGAGTCTGTTTCCTTGTCCTTAAGTCGGCATTGTGCCTTTTATATTTAATTCCGATGCAATTTCTGTGTTTCATCGTCAATAAGAAGGTCACAGGGATACAGTAAACCTGAAGTGAAGCATCGGAATCTATAACTAGTGTCACAGGAGTGGTTCATAATATAGACAGTAAGAAGAGTCTGTTTTCTTGTACTTAAGTCGGCATTGTGCCTTCTGTATTTAACTCCGATGCAATTTCTGTGTTTCATCGTCAATAAGAAGGTCATAGGATTACAGTAAACCTGAAGTGAAGCATCGGAATCTATAACTAGTGTCACAGGAAAGGTTCAAAACATAGACAGTAAGAAGAGTCAGTTTTCTTATACTTAAGTCATCTTTGTGCCTTTTGTATTTAATTCCGATGCAATTTCAGTGTTTCATTCTCAATAAAATGTTCAGAGGGATACAGTGAACCAGAAGTGAAGCATCGGAATCTATAACTAGTGTTACAGGAATGGTTCAAAGCATAGACTGTAAGAAGAGTCAGTTTTCTTGTACTTAAGTCGGCATTGTGCCTTTCGTAGTAAATTCCGATGCAATTTCTGTGTTTCATCGTCAATAAGAAGGTCAGAGGGATACAATAAACCTGAAGTGAAGCATCGGAATCTATAACTAGTGTCACAGGAATAATTCAAAATATAGACACTAAGAAGAGTCAGTTTTCTTGTACTTAAGTCGGCATTGTGCCTTTTGTATTTAATTCCGATGCAATTTCTGTGTTTCATCGTCAATAAGAAGGTCAGAGGCATACAGTAAACTTGAAGTGAAGCAACGGAATTTAGAACTAGTGTCACAGGAATGGTTCAAAACATAGACAGTAAGAAGAGTCAGTTTTCTTATACTTAAGTCGGCTTTGTGCCTTTTGTATTTAATTCCGATACAATTTCAGGGTTTCATCGTCAATAAGAAGGTCAGAGGGATACAGTGAACCTGAAGTGAAGCATCGGAATCTATAACTAGTCTCACAGGAATGGTTCAAAGCATAGACAGTAAGAAGAGTCAGTTTTCTTGTATTTAAGTCGGCATTGTGCCTTTCGTGTTTAATTCCGATGCAATTTCTGTGTTTCATCGTCAATAAGAAGGTCAGAGGGATACAGTAAACCTGAAGTGAAGCATCGGAATCTATAACTAGTGTCACAGGAATTGTTCAAAACATAGACCGTAAGAAGAGTCACGCTTCTTGTACTTAAGTCGGCATAGTGCCTTTTGTATTTAATTCCGATGCAATTTCTGTGTTTCATCGTCAATAAGAAGGTCAGAGGGATACAGTGATCCTGAAGTGAAGCATCGGAATGTATAACTAGTGTCACAGCAATGTTTCAAAACTTAGACAGTAAGAAGAGTCAGTTTTCTTCTACTTAAGTTGGCATTGTGCCTTTGTATTTAATTCCGATGTAATTTCTGTGTTTCATCGGCAATAAGAAGGTCAGAGAGATATAGTATACCTGAAGTGAAGCATCGTAATTTATAACTTGTGTCACAGGAATGGTTCAAAACATACGAAGTAAGAAGAGCCAGTTATCTTGTACTTAAGTCCGCATTGTGCCTTTTGTATTTAATTCCGATGCAATTTCTGTGTTTCATCTTCAATAAGAAGGTCAGAGGAATACAGTAAACCTGAAGTGAAGCATCGGGATCTATAACTAGTGTCACAGGAATGATTCAAAACCCAGACAGTAAGAAGAGTCAGCTTTCTTGTACTTAAGAAGGCATTGTGCCTTTTGTATTTAACTCCGATGCAATTTTTGTGTTTCATCTTCAATAAGAAGGTCAGAGGGATACAGTAAACCTGAAGTGAAGCATCGGGATCTATAACTAGTGTCACAGGACTGGTTCAAAACATAGACAGTAGGAAGAGCCAGTCTTCTTGTTCTTGATTCGGCATTGTGCCTTTTGTATTTAATTCCGATGCAATTTCTGTGTTTCATCGTCAATAAGAAGGTCAGAGGGATACAGTAAAGCCGAAGTGAAGCATCGGAATCTATAACTGGTGTCACAGAAATAGTTCAAATCATAGACAGTAAGAAGAATCAGTCTTCTTGTACTTAAGTCGGCATTGTGCCTTTTCTATTTAATTCCGATGCAATTTCTGTGTTACATCGTCAATAAGAAAGTCAGAGGGATACAGTTAACCTGAAGTGAAGCATCGGAATCTAAAACTGGTCTCACAGGGAAGGTTCAAAACATAAACAGTAAGATGAGTTAGTTTTCTTGTACGTAAGTCAGCATTGTGCCTTTTCTATTTAATTCTGATTCAATTGCTGTGTTTCATCGGCAATAAGAAGGTCAGAGGGATACAGTAAACCTGAAGTGAAGCATCGGAATCTATAACTAGTGTCACAGGAATGGGTTTAAACATAGACAGTAGGAAGAGTCAGTCTTCTTGTACTTAAGTCGGCATTGTGCCTTTTGTATTTAATTCCGATGCAATTTCTGTGTTTCATCGTGAATAAGAAGGTCAGAGGGTTACAGTAAACCTGAAGTGAAGCATCGGAATCTATAACTAGTGTCACAGGAATGGTTCAAAGCATTAGCAGTAAGAAGAGTCAGTATTCTTGTACGTAATTGGGCATTGTGCCTTTCGTATTTAATTCCTATTTAATATCTGTGTTTCATCGTCAATAAGAAGGTCAGAGGGATACAGTAAATCTGAAGTGAAGCATCGGAATCTGTAACTAGTGTCACTAGAATGGTTCAAAACATAGACAGTAAGAAGAGTCAGTTCTCTTGTACTTAAGTCGGCATTGTGCCTTTTCTATTTAATTCCGATGCAATTTCTGTGTTTCATCGTCAATAAGAAGGTCAGAGGGATACAGTTAACCTGAAGTGAAGCATCGGAATCTATAACTAGTGTCACAGGAATGGTTCAAAACATTGACAGTAAGAACAGCCAGTCTTCTTGTACTTGAGTCACAATTGTGCCTATGTATTTAATTCAGATGCAATTTCTGTTTTTCATCGTCAATACGAAGGTCAGAGGGATACAGAAAACCTGAAGTGAAGCATCGGAATCTATAACTAGTGTCACAGGAATGGTTCAAAACATAGAGAGTAGGAAGAGTTAGTCTTCTTGTACTTAAGTCGGCATTGTGCCTTTTCTATTTAATTCCGATGCAATTTCTGTGTTTCCACGTCAATAAGAAGGTCCAGGGGATACAGTAAACATATAGTGAAGCATCAGAAACTAAAACTGGTCTCACAGGAAATGTTCAAACATAGTCAGTAAGAAGGGTCAGTCTTCTTGTACTGAAGTCGGCATTGTGCCTTTTGTATTTAATTCCGATGCAATTTCTGTGCTTCATCGTCAATATGAAAGGTCCAAGGGATACAGTAAAACTGAAGTGAAGCATCGGAATCTAAAACTGGTCTCACAGGAAAGGTTCTAAACATAGACAGTAAGAAGAGTTAGTTTTCTTGTACTTAAGTCAGCATTGTGCCTTTACTATTTAATTCTGATTCAATTTCTTTGTTTCGTCGTCAGTACGCAGGTCCAGGGGATACAGTAAACCTAAAGTGAGGCATCGGAATGTGAAACCGGTCTCACAGGAAAACTTCATAACATAGACAGTAAGAAGAGATAGTCTACTTGTACTTGAGTCGGCATTGTGCCTTTTCTATTTAATTCCGATGCAATTTCTGTCTTTCATCGTCAATAAAAAGGTCAGAGGGATACAGAAAACCTGAAGTGAAGCATCAGAATCTATAACTAGTGTCACAGGAATGGTTCAAATCATAGACAGTAAGAAGAGTCAGTTGCCTTGGACTTAAGTCGGCATTGTGCCTTTTCTATTTAATTCCGATGCAATTTCTTTGTTTCGACGTCAATAAGAAGGTCCATGGGATACAATAAACCTGAAGTGAAGCATCGGAATTTGAAACCGGTCTCACAGGAAAGGTTCAAAGCATAGTCAGTAAGAAGAGTCAGTCTTCTTGTACTTAAGTCTTCATTGGAGTTTCTCTATTTAATTCCGTTGAAAGTTATGTATTTCCTCGTCAATAAGAAGGTCCAAGGGATACAGTAAACCTGAAGTCAAGCATCGGAATCGATAACTAGTGTCACAGGAATGGTTCAAAATATAGACAGTAAGAAGAGTCAGTCTTTTTGTACATGAGTCGGCATTGTGCCTTTTCTTTTTAATTCCGACGCAATTTCTGTGTTTCATCGTCAATAAGAATGTCAGAGGGATACAGTAAACCTGAAGTGAAGCATCGGAATCTATAACTAGTGTCACAGGAATGGTTCAAAACATAGACAGTAGGAAGAGTCAGTCTTCTTGAACATAAGTCGGCATTGTGCCTTTTCTATTTAATTCCGATGCAATTTCTGTGTTTCGTCGTCAATAGAAGGTCCAAGGGATACAGCAAACCTGAAGTGAAGCATCGGAATCTATAACTAGTGTCACAGGAATGGTTCAAAACATAGAGAGTAGTAAGAGTTAGTCTTCTTGTACATAAGCCGGCATTGTGCCTTTTCTATTTAATTCCGATGCAATTTCGGTGTTTCGACGTCAATAAGAATGTCCAGGGGATACAGTAAACCAGAAGTGAAGAATCGGAATCTCTAACTAGTGTCACAGGAATGGTTCAAAATATAGACAGTAAGAAGAGTCAGTCTTCTGGTACTTAAGTCGGCATTGTGCCTTTTCTATTTAATTCTCATGCAATTTCTGTGTTTCATCGTCAATAAGAATGTCAGAGGGATACAGTAAACCTGAAGTGAAGCATCGGAATCTATAACTAGTGTCTCAGGAATGGTTCAAAACATATACAGTAGGAAGAATCAGTCTTCTTTACTTCTGTCGGCATTGTGCCTTTTCTATTTAATTCCGATGCAATTTCTGTGTTTCGTCGTCAATAAGAAGGTCTAAGGGATGCAGTAAAACTGAATTGAAGCATCGGAATCTATAACTAGTGTCACAGGAAAAGTTCAAAACATAGAAAGTAAGAAGAGTCAGTCTTCTTGTACTTAAGTCGGCATTGTGCCTTTTGTATTTAATTCCGATGCAATTTCTGTATTTCATCGTCAATAAGAAGGTCAGAGGGATACAGTAAACCTGAAGTGTAGCATCGGATTTTATAACTAGTGTTACATGAATTGGTCAAAACATAAACCGTAGGAAGAGTCAGTCTTATTGTACTTAATTCGGCATTGAGCCTTTTCTATTTAATTCCGATGCAATTTCTGTGTTTCGTGGTCAATAAGATGGTCAGAGGGATACAGTAAACCTGAAGTGAAGCATCGAAATCTATAACTAGTGTCACAGGAATGGTTCAAAACATAGGCAGTAGGAGGAGTCAGTCTTCTTGAACTTATGTCGGCATTGTGCCTTTTCTATTGAATTCAAATGCAATTTCTGTGTTTCGTCGTCAATTAAATGGTCAGAGGGATACAGTAAACCTGAAGTGAAGCATCAGAATCTATATCTAGTGTCACAGGAAAGGTTCAAAGCATAGACATTAAGAAGAGTCAGTCTTCTTGGACATGAGTCGGCATTGTGCCATTTGTATTTAATTCCGATGCAATTACTGTGCTTCATCGTCAATAAGAGGGTCAGAGGGATACAGCAAACCTGAAGTGAAGCATCGGAATCTATAACTAGTGTCACAGGAATGGTTCAAAACATACACAGCAAGAAAAGTCAGTCTTCTTTTGCTTAAGTCGGCATTGTGCCTTTTGTATTTAATTCCGATGCAATATCTGTGTTTCATCGTCAACAAGAAGGTCCACAGGATACACTAAACATATAGTGAAGCATCGGAATCTAAAACTGGTCTCACAGGAAATGTTCAAATCATAGTCAGTAAGAAGAGTCAGTCTTTTTGTACTTATGTCGTTATTGTGCCTTTTCTATTTAATTCCGATGCAATTTCTGGGTATCGTCCTCAATATGAAGGTCCAAGGGATACAGTAAACCTGAAGTGAAGCACCGGAATCTAATACCGGTCTCACAGGAGAGGTTCAAAACATATACAGTAGGAAGAATCAGTCTTCTTTACTTATGTCGGCATTGTGCCTTTTCTATTTATTTCCGATGCAATTTCTGTGTTTCATCGTCAATACGAAGGTTAGACGGATACAGTAAACCTGAAGTGAAGCATCGGAATCTATAACTAGTGTCACATGAAGGGTTCAAAACATAGACAGTAAGAAGAGTCATTTATCTTGTACTTAAGTCAGCATTGTGCCTTTTGTATTTCATTCCGATGCAATATCTGTGTTTCATCGTCAATGAGAATGTTAGAGGGATACAGTAAACCTTAAGTGAAGCATCGGAATCTATAACTAGTGTCTCAGGAATGGTTCAAAACATATACAGTAGGAAGAATCAGTCTTCTTTACTTATGTCGGCATTGTGCCTTTTCTATTTAATTCCGATGCAATTTCTGTGTTTCGTCGTCAATAAGAAGGTATAAGGGATGCAGTAAAACTGAATTGAAGCATCGGAATCTATAACTAGTGTCACAGGTATGGTTCAAAACAAAGACAGTAAGAAGAGCCAGTATTCTTGCACTTGAGTTGGCATTGTGCCTTTTGTATTTAATTCCGATGCAATTTCTGTCTTTCATCGTCAATACGAAGGTCAGAGTGATACTGTAAACCAGAAGTGAAGCATCGGAATCTATAACTAGTGTCACGGGAATGCTTCAAAACATAGACCGTAAGAAGAGTCAGTTTTCTTGTATTTAAGTCGGCATTCTGCCTTTTCTATTTACTTCTGATGCAATTTCTGTGTTTCATCGTCAATAACAATGTCAGAGGGATACAGTAAACCTGAAGTGAAGCATCGGAATCTATAACTAGTGTCACAGGAATGGTTCAAGACATAGACAGTAAGAAGAGGCAGTTTTCTTGTACTTGAGTCGGCATTGTGCCTATGTATTTAATTCCGATGCAATTTCTTTGTTTCATCGTCAATAAGACGGTCAGAGGGATACAGTAAACCTGAAGTGAAGCATCGGGATCTATAACTAGTGTTACAGGAATGGTTCAAAACATAGACAGTAGGAAGAGCCAGTCTTCTTATTCTTGATTAGGCATTGTATCTCTTGTATTTAATTCCGATGCAATTTCTGTGTTTCATCGTCAATAAGAAGGTCGGAGGGATACAGTAAAGCTGAAGTGAAGCATCGGAATCTATAACTAGTGTCACAGGAATAGTACAAAACATAGACAGTATGAAGAGTCAGTCTTCTTGTACTTAAGTCGGCATTGTGCCTTTTGTATTTAATTCTGATGCAATTTCTGTGTTTCATCTTCAATAAGAAAGTCAGAGGGATACAGTAAACCTGAAGAGAAGCATCGGAATCTATAACTAGTGCCACAGGATTGGTTTAAAACATAGTCAGTAAGAAGAGCCATTCTTCTTGTACTTGAGTCGTCATTGTGCCTATGTAATTAATTCCGATGCAATTTCTGTGTTTCATCGTCAATAAGAAGGTCAGAGGGATACAGTGTTCCTGAAGTGAAGCATCGGAATGTATAACTAGTGTCACAGGAATGTTTCAAAACTTAGACAGTAAGAAGAGTCAGTTTTCTTGTACTTAAGTTGGCATTGTGCCTTTGTATTTAACTCCGATGCAATTTCTGTGTTTCATCGTCAATAAGAAGGTCAGAGGGATACAGTAAACCTGAAGTGAAGCATCGGAATGTATAACTAGTGCCACATGAATGGTTCAAAACATAAACAGTAAAAAGGGTCAGTCTTCTTGTACTTAAGTCGGCATTGTGCCTTTTGTATTTAATTCCGATGCAATTTCTGTGTTTCATCGTCAATAGGAAGGTCAGAGGGATGCAGTAAACCTGAAGTGAAGCATCGGAATCCATAACTAGTGTCACAGGATTGGTTCAAACATAGACTGTAAGAAGAGTCAGTTTTCTTGTACTTAATTCTCCATTGTGCCTTTTGTATTTAATTCCGATGCAATTTCTGTGTTTCATCGTCAAGAAGAAGGTCAGAGCGATACAGTAAACCTGAAGTGAAGCATCGGAATCGATAACTAGTGTCACAGGAATGGTTCAAAACAAAGACAGTAAGAAGAGTCGGATATCTTGTACTTAAGTCGGCATTTTGCCTTTTGTATTTAATTCCGCTGCAATTTCAGTGTTTCATCGTCAATAAGAAGGTCAGAGGGATACAGTAAACCTGAAGTGAAGCATCGGAATGTGTAACTAGTGTCACAGGAATGGTTCAAAGCATAGACAGTAAGATGAGTCAGTTTTCTTGTACTTAAGTTGGCATTGTGCCTTTTGTATTTAACTCCGATGCAATTTCTGTGTTTCAACGTCAATAAGAAGGTCAGAGGGATACAGTAAACATATAGTGAAGCATCGGAATATAAAACTGGTCTCACAGGAAATGTTGAAACCATAGTCAGTAGGAATAGTCAGTCTTCTTGTACTTAAGTCAGCATTGTGCCTTTTTTACTTAATTCTGATGCAATTTCTGTGTTTCATCGTCAATAAGATGGTCCAAGGGATACAGTAAACTTATAGTGAAGTATCGGAATCTAAAACTGGTCTCACAGGAAATGTTCAAAAGACAATCAGTAAGAAGAGTCAGTCTTCTTGTATTTAAGTACGTATTGTGCCTTTTGTATATAATTACGATGCAATTTCTGTGTTTAATCGTCAGTAAGAAGGTCCAAGGGAAACAGTAAACATATAGTGAGGCATCGGAATCTAAAACTGGTACAACAGGAAATGTTCAAAAGATAGTCAGTAAGAAGAGTCAGTCTTCTTGTACTTAAGTCGGCGTTGTGCCTTTTGTATTTAGTTCCGATGCAATTTCTGTGTTTCATCGTCAATAAGAAGGTCAGAGGGATACAGTGATCCTGAAGTGAAGCATCGGAATGTACAACTAGTGTCACAGAAATGTTTCAAAACTTAGACAGTAAGAAGAGTCAGATTTCTTGTACTTAAGTTGGCATTGTGCCTTTGTATTTAATTCCGATGTAATTTCTGTGTTTCATCGGCAATAAGAAGGTCAGAGAGATATAGTATACCTGAAGTGAAGCATCGTAATTTATAACTTGTGTCACAGGAATGGTTCAAAACATACGAAGTAGGAAGAGCCAGTTATCTTGTACTTAAGTCCGCATTGTGCCTTTTGTATTTAATTCCGATGCAATTTCTGTGTTTCATCTTCAATAAGAAGGTCAGAGGAATACAGTAAACCTGAAGTGAAGCATCGGAATCTATAACTAGTGTCACATGAATGGTTCAAACATAGACAGTAAGAAGAGTCAGTTTTCTTGTACTTAAGACGGCATTGTGCTTTTTGTATTTAATTCCGATGCAATTTCTGTGTTTCATCGTCAATAAGAAGGTCAGAGGGATACAGTAAACCTGAAGTGAAGCATCGGAATCTATAACTCGTGTCACAGGAATGGTTCAAACCATAGACAGTAAGAAGAGTCAGTTTTTTTCTACTTAAGTCGGCATTGTGCCTTTTCTATTTAATTCCCATGCAATTTCTGTGTCTCATCGTCAATAATAAGGTCAGAGGGATACCGTAAAACTGAAGTAAAGCATCGGAATCTGTAACGAGTGTCACATGAATGGTTCAAAACATAGACAGTAAGAAGAGTCTGTTTCCTTGTCCTTAAGTCGGCATTGTGCCTTTTATATTTAATTCCGATGCAATTTCTGTGTTTCATCGTCAATAAGAAGGTCACAGGGATACAGTAAACCTGAAGTGAAGCATCGGAATCTATAACTAGTGTCACAGGAGTGGTTCATAATATAGACAGTAAGAAGAGTCTGTTTTCTTGTACTTAAGTCGGCATTGTGCCTTCTGTATTTAACTCCGATGCAATTTCTGTGTTTCATCGTCAATAAGAAGGTCATAGGATTACAGTAAACCTGAAGTGAAGCATCGGAATCTATAACTAGTGTCACAGGAAAGGTTCAAAACATAGACAGTAAGAAGAGTCAGTTTTCTTATACTTAAGTCATCTTTGTGCCTTTTGTATTTAATTCCGATGCAATTTCAGTGTTTCATTCTCAATAAAATGTTCAGAGGGATACAGTGAACCAGAAGTGAAGCATCGGAATCTATAACTAGTGTTACAGGAATGGTTCAAAGCATAGACAGTAAGAAGAGTCAGTTTTCTTGTACTTAAGTCGGCATTGTGCCTTTCGTAGTAAATTCCGATGCAATTTCTGTGTTTCATCGTCAATAAGAAGGTCAGAGGGATACAATAAACCTGAAGTGAAGCATCGGAATCTATAACTAGTGTCACAGGAATAATTCAAAATATAGACACTAAGAAGAGTCAGTTTTCTTGTACTTAAGTCGGCATTGTGCCTTTTGTATTTAATTCCGATGCAATTTCTGTGTTTCATCGTCAATAAGAAGGTCAGAGGCATACAGTAAACTTGAAGTGAAGCAACGGAATTTAGAACTAGTGTCACAGGAATGGTTCAAAACATAGACAGTAAGAAGAGTCAGTTTTCTTATACTTAAGTCGGCTTTGTGCCTTTTGTATTTAATTCCGATACAATTTCAGGGTTTCATCGTCAATAAGAAGGTCAGAGGGATACAGTGAACCTGAAGTGAAGCATCGGAATCTATAACTAGTCTCACAGGAATGGTTCAAAGCATAGACAGTAAGAAGAGTCAGTTTTCTTGTATTTAAGTCGGCATTGTGCCTTTCGTGTTTAATTCCGATGCAATTTCTGTGTTTCATCGTCAATAAGAAGGTCAGAGGGATACAGTAAACCTGAAGTGAAGCATCGGAATCTATAACTAGTGTCACAGGAATTGTTCAAAACATAGACCGTAAGAAGAGTCACTCTTCTTGTACTTAAGTCGGCATAGTGCCTTTTGTATTTAATTCCGATGCAATTTCTGTGTTTCATCGTCAATAAGAAGGTCAGAGGGATACAGTGATCCTGAAGTGAAGCATCGGAATGTATAACTAGTGTCACAGCAATGTTTCAAAACTTAGACAGTAAGAAGAGTCAGTTTTCTTCTACTTAAGTTGGCATTGTGCCTTTGTATTTAATTCCGATGTAATTTCTGTGTTTCATCGGCAATAAGAAGGTCAGAGAGATATAGTATACCTGAAGTGAAGCATCGTAATTTATAACTTGTGTCACAGGAATGGTTCAAAACATACGAAGTAAGAAGAGCCAGTTATCTTGTACTTAAGTCCGCATTGTGCCTTTTGTATTTAATTCCGATGCAATTTCTGTGTTTCATCTTCAATAAGAAGGTCAGAGGAATACAGTAAACCTGAAGTGAAGCATCGGGATCTATAACTAGTGTCACAGGAATGATTCAAAACCCAGACAGTAAGAAGAGTCAGCTTTCTTGTACTTAAGAAGGCATTGTGCCTTTTGTATTTAACTCCGATGCAATTTTTGTGTTTCATCTTCAATAAGAAGGTCAGAGGGATACAGTAAACCTGAAGTGAAGCATCGGGATCTATAACTAGTGTCACAGGACTGGTTCAAAACATAGACAGTAGGAAGAGCCAGTCTTCTTGTTCTTGATTCGGCATTGTGCCTTTTGTATTTAATTCCGATGCAATTTCTGTGTTTCATCGTCAATAAGAAGGTCAGAGGGATACAGTAAAGCCGAAGTGAAGCATCGGAATCTATAACTGGTGTCACAGAAATAGTTCAAATCATAGACAGTAAGAAGAATCAGTCTTCTTGTACTTAAGTCGGCATTGTGCCTTTTCTATTTAATTCCGATGCAATTTCTGTGTTTCATCGTCAATAAGAAGGTCAGAGGGATACAGTTAACCTGAAGTGAAGCATCGGAATCTAAAACTGGTCTCACAGGGAAGGTTCAAAACATAAACAGTAAGATGAGTTAGTTTTCTTGTACGTAAGTCAGCATTGTGCCTTTTCTATTTAATTCTGATTCAATTGCTGTGTTTCATCGGCAATAAGAAGGTCAGAGGGATACAGTAAACCTGAAGTGAAGCATCGGAATCTATAACTAGTGTCACAGGAATGGGTTTAAACATAGACAGTAGGAAGAGTCAGTCTTCTTGTACTTAAGTCGGCATTGTGCCTTTTGTATTTAATTCCGATGCAATTTCTGTGTTTCATCGTGAATAAGAAGGTCAGAGGGTTACAGTAAACCTGAAGTGAAGCATCGGAATCTATAACTAGTGTCACAGGAATGGTTCAAAGCATTAGCAGTAAGAAGAGTCAGTATTCTTGTACGTAATTGGGCATTGTGCCTTTTGTATTTAATTCCTATTTAATATCTGTGTTTCATCGTCAATAAGAAGGTCAGAGGGATACAGTAAATCTGAAGTGAAGCATCGGAATCTGTAACTAGTGTCACTAGAATGGTTCAAAACATAGACAGTAAGAAGAGTCAGTTCTCTTGTACTTAAGTCGGCATTGTGCCTTTTCTATTTAATTCCGATGCAATTTCTGTGTTTCATCGTCAATAAGAAGGTCAGAGGGATACAGTTAACCTGAAGTGAAGCATCGGAATCTATAACTAGTGTCACAGGAATGGTTCAAAACATTGACAGTAAGAACAGCCAGTCTTCTTGTACTTGAGTCACAATTGTGCCTATGTATTTAATTCCGATGCAATTTCTGTTTTTCATCGTCAATACGAAGGTCAGAGGGATACAGAAAACCTGAAGTGAAGCATCGGAATCTATAACTAGTGTCACAGGAATGGTTCAAAACATAGAGAGTAGGAAGAGTTAGTCTTCTTGTACTTAAGTCGGCATTGTGCCTTTTCTATTTAATTCCGATGCAATTTCTGTGTTTCCACGTCAATAAGAAGGTCCAGGGGATACAGTAAACATATAGTGAAGCATCAGAAACTAAAACTGGTCTCACAGGAAATGTTCAAACATAGTCAGTAAGAAGGGTCAGTCTTCTTGTACTGAAGTCGGCATTGTGCCTTTTGTATTTAATTCCGATGCAATTTCTGTGCTTCATCGTCAATATGAAAGGTCCAAGGGATACAGTAAAACTGAAGTGAAGCATCGGAATCTAAAACTGGTCTCACAGGAAAGGTTCTAAACATAGACAGTAAGAAGAGTTAGTTTTCTTGTACTTAAGTCAGCATTGTGCCTTTACTATTTAATTCTGATTCAATTTCTTTGTTTCGTCGTCAGTACGCAGGTCCAGGGGATACAGTAAACCTAAAGTGAGGCATCGGAATGTGAAACCGGTCTCACAGGAAAACTTCATAACATAGACAGTAAGAAGAGATAGTCTACTTGTACTTGAGTCGGCATTGTGCCTTTTCTATTTAATTCCGATGCAATTTCTGTCTTTCATCGTCAATAAAAAGGTCAGAGGGATACAGAAAACCTGAAGTGAAGCATCAGAATCTATAACTAGTGTCACAGGAATGGTTCAAATCATAGACAGTAAGAAGAGTCAGTTGCCTTGGACTTAAGTCGGCATTGTGCCTTTTCTATTTAATTCCGATGCAATTTCTTTGTTTCGACGTCAATATAAAGGTCCATGGGATACAATAAACCTGAAGTGAAGCATCGGAATTTGAAACCGGTCTCACAGGAAAGGTTCAAAGCATAGTCAGTAAGAAGAGTCAGTCTTCTTGTACTTAAGTCTTCATTGGAGTTTCTCTATTTAATTCCGTTGAAAGTTATGTATTTCCTCGTCAATAAGAAGGTCCAAGGGATACAGTAAACCTGAAGTCAAGCATCGGAATCGATAACTAGTGTCACAGGAATGGTTCAAAATATAGACAGTAAGAAGAGTCAGTCTTTTTGTACATGAGTCGGCATTGTGCCTTTTCTTTTTAATTCCGACGCAATTTCTGTGTTTCATCGTCAATAAGAATGTCAGAGGGATACAGTAAACCTGAAGTGAAGCATCGGAATCTATAACTAGTGTCACAGGAATGGTTCAAAACATAGACAGTAGGAAGAGTCAGTCTTCTTGAACATAAGTCGGCATTGTGCCTTTTCTATTTAATTCCGATGCAATTTCTGTGTTTCGTCGTCAATAGAAGGTCCAAGGGATACAGCAAACCTGAAGTGAAGCATCGGAATCTATAACTAGTGTCACAGGAATGGTTCAAAACATAGAGAGTAGTAAGAGTTAGTCTTCTTGTACATAAGCCGGCATTGTGCCTTTTCTATTTAATTCCGATGCAATTTCGGTGTTTCGACGTCAATAAGAATGTCCAGGGGATACAGTAAACCAGAAGTGAAGAATCGGAATCTCTAACTAGTGTCACAGGAATGGTTCAAAATATAGACAGTAAGAAGAGTCAGTCTTCTGGTACTTAAGTCGGCATTGTGCCTTTTCTATTTAATTCTCATGCAATTTCTGTGTTTCATCGTCAATAAGAATGTCAGAGGGATACAGTAAACCTGAAGTGAAGCATCGGAATCTATAACTAGTGTCTCAGGAATGGTTCAAAACATATACAGTAGGAAGAATCAGTCTTCTTTACTTCTGTCGGCATTGTGCCTTTTCTATTTAATTCCGATGCAATTTCTGTGTTTCGTCGTCAATAAGAAGGTCTAAGGGATGCAGTAAAACTGAATTGAAGCATCGGAATCTATAACTAGTGTCACAGGAAAAGTTCAAAACATAGAAAGTAAGAAGAGTCAGTCTTCTTGTACTTAAGTCGGCATTGTGCCTTTTGTATTTAATTCCGATGCAATTTCTGTATTTCATCGTCAATAAGAAGGTCAGAGGGATACAGTAAACCTGAAGTGTAGCATCGGATTTTATAACTAGTGTTACATGAATTGGTCAAAACATAAACCGTAGGAAGAGTCAGTCTTATTGTACTTAATTCGGCATTGAGCCTTTTCTATTTAATTCCGATGCAATTTCTGTGTTTCGTGGTCAATAAGAAGGTCAGAGGGATACAGTAAACCTGAAGTGAAGCATCGAAATCTATAACTAGTGTCACAGGAATGGTTCAAAACATAGGCAGTAGGAGGAGTCAGTCTTCTTGAACTTATGTCGGCATTGTGCCTTTTCTATTGAATTCAAATGCAATTTCTGTGTTTCGTCGTCAATTAGATGGTCAGAGGGATACAGTAAACCTGAAGTGAAGCATCAGAATCTATATCTAGTGTCACAGGAAAGGTTCAAAGCATAGACATTAAGAAGATTCAGTCTTCTTGGACATGAGTCGGCATTGTGCCATTTGTATTTAATTCCGATGCAATTACTGTGCTTCATCGTCAATAAGAGGGTCAGAGGGATACAGCAAACCTGAAGTGAAGCATCGGAATCTATAACTAGTGTCACAGGAATGGTTCAAAACATACACAGCAAGAAAAGTCAGTCTTCTTTTGCTTAAGTCGGCATTGTGCCTTTTGTATTTAATTCCGATGCAATATCTGTGTTTCATCGTCAACAAGAAGGTCCACAGGATACACTAAACATATAGTGAAGCATCGGAATCTAAAACTGGTCTCACAGGAAATGTTCAAATCATAGTCAGTAAGAAGAGTCAGTCTTTTTGTACTTATGTCGTTATTGTGCCTTTTCTATTTAATTCCGATGCAATTTCTGGGTATCGTCCTCAATATGAAGGTCCAAGGGATACAGTAAACCTGAAGTGAAGCACCGGAATCTAATACCGGTCTCACAGGAGAGGTTCAAAACATATACAGTAGGAAGAATCAGTCTTCTTTACTTATGTCGGCATTGTGCCTTTTCTATTTATTTCCGATGCAATTTCTGTGTTTCATCGTCAATACGAAGGTTAGACGGATACAGTAAACCTGAAGTGAAGCATCGGAATCTATAACTAGTGTCACATGAAGGGTTCAAAACATAGACAGTAAGAAGAGTCATTTATCTTGTACTTAAGTCAGCATTGTGCCTTTTGTATTTCATTCCGATGCAATATCTGTGTTTCATCGTCAATGAGAATGTTAGAGGGATACAGTAAACCTTAAGTGAAGCATCGGAATCTATAACTAGTGTCTCAGGAATGGTTCAAAACATATACAGTAGGAAGAATCAGTCTTCTTTACTTATGTCGGCATTGTGCCTTTTCTATTTAATTCCGATGCAATTTCTGTGTTTCGTCGTCAATAAGAAGGTATAAGGGATGCAGTAAAACTGAATTGAAGCATCGGAATCTATAACTAGTGTCACAGGTATGGTTCAAAACAAAGACAGTAAGAAGAGCCAGTATTCTTGCACTTGAGTCGGCATTGTGCCTATGTATTTAATTCCGATGCAATTTCTTTGTTTCATCGTCAATAAGACGGTCAGAGGGATACAGTAAACCTGAAGTGAAGCATCGGGATCTATAACTAGTGTTACAGGAATGGTTCAAAACATAGACAGTAGGAAGAGCCAGTCTTCTTATTCTTGATTAGGCATTGTATCTCTTGTATTTAATTCCGATGCAATTTCAGTGTTTCATCGTCAATAAGAAGGTCGGAGGGATACAGTAAAGCTGAAGTGAAGCATCGGAATCTATAACTAGTGTCACAGGAATAGTACAAAACATAGACAGTATGAAGAGTCAGTCTTCTTGTACTTAAGTCGGCATTGTGCCTTTTGTATTTAATTCTGATGCAATTTCTGTGTTTCATCTTCAATAAGAAAGTCAGAGGGATACAGTAAACCTGAAGAGAAGCATCGGAATCTATAACTAGTGTCACAGGATTGGTTTAAAACATAGTCAGTAAGAAGAGCCATTCTTCTTGTACTTGAGTCGTCATTGTGCCTATGTAATTAATTCCGATGCAATTTCTGTGTTTCATCGTCAATACGACGGTCAGAGGGATACAGTAAACCTCAAGTGAAGCATCGGAATCTATAACTAGTGTCACAGGAATGGTTCAAAACATAGACAGTAGTAAGAGCCAGTCTTCTTGTACTTGAGTCGGCATTGTGCCTTTTGTATTTAATTACGATGCAATATGTCTGTTTCATCGTCAATAGGAAGGTCAGAGGGATACAGTAAACATGAAGTGAAGCATCGGAATCTATAATTAGTGTCACAGGAATAGTTCAAAACATAGACAGTAAGAAGAGTCAGTCTTCTTGTACTTAATTCGGCATTGTGCCTATTGTATTTAATTCCGATGCAATTTCTGTGTTTCATCGTCAAGAAGAAGGTCAGAGCGATACAGTAAACCTTAAGTGAAGCGTCGGAATCTATATCTAGTGTCACAGGAATGGTTCAAAACATAGACAGTTAGAAGAGTCAGATTTCTTGTACTTAAGTCGGCATTGTGCCTTTTGTATTTAATTCCGATGCAATTTCTATGCTTCATCGTCAATAAGAAGGTCAGAGGGATACAGTGAACCTGAAGTGAAGCATCGAAATCTATAACTAGTGTCACAGGAATGGTTCAAAACAAAGACAGTAAGAAGAGTCGGATTACTTGTACTTAAGTCGGCATTTTGCCTTTTGCATTTAATTCCGCTGCAATTTCTGTGTTTCATCGTCAATAAGATGGTCAGAGGGATACAGTAAACCTGAAGTGAAGCATCGGAATGTGTAGCTAGTGTCACTGGAGTGGTTCAAAACATAGACACTAAGAAGAGTCAGTTTTCTTGTACTTAAGTCGGAATTGTGCCTATTCTATTTCATTCCGATGCACTTTCTGTGTTTCGTCGTCGATAAGATGATCCAATGGATACAGTAAACCTGAAGTGAAGCATCGGAATCTAAAACCGGTCTTACAGGAATGTTTCAAAACATAGACAGTAAGAAGCGCCATTCTTCTTGTACTTGAGTCGGCATTGTGCCTTTTCTACTTATTTCCGATGCAATTTCAGTGTTCCATCGTCAATCAGAAGGTCCAAGGGATACAGTAAACATATAGTGAAGCATTGGAATATAAAACAATTCTCACAGGAAATGTTGATATCATAGTCAGTAGGAATTGTCAGTCTTCCTGTACTTAAGTCAGCATTGTGCCTTTTGTATTTAATTCTGAAGCAATTTCTGTGTTTCATCGTCAATAAGAAGGTCTAAGGGATACAGTAAACATATAGTGAAGCATCGGAATCTAAAACTGGTCTCACAGGAAATGTTCAAAAGAGAGTCAGTAAGAAGAGTCAGTCTTCTTGTACTTAAGTAGGCATTGAGCCTTTTGTATATAATTCCGATGTAATTTCTGTGTTTAATCGTCAGTAAGAAGGTCCAAGGGATACAGTAAACATATAGTGAGGCATCGGAATCTAAAACTGGTACAACAGAAAATGTTCAATAGATAGTCAGTAAGAAGAGTCAGTCTTCTTGTACTTAAGTCGGCGTGGTGCCTTTTGTATTTAATTCCGATGCAATTTCTGTGTTTCATCGTCAATAAGAAGGTCAGAGGGATACAGTGTTCCTGAAGTGAAGCATCGGAATGTATAACTAGTGTCACAGGAATGTTTCAAAACTTAGACAGTAAGAAGAGTCAGTTTTCTTGTACTTAAGTTGGCATTGTGCCTTTGTATTTAACTCCGATGCAATTTCTGTGTTTCATCGTCAATAAGAAGGTCAGAGGGATACAGTAAACCTGAAGTGAAGCATCGGAATGTATAACTAGTGCCACATGAATGGTTCAAAACATAAACAGTAAGAAGGGTCAGTCTTCTTGTACTTAAGTCGGCATTGTGCCTTTTGTATTTAATTCCGATGCAATTTCTGTGTTTCATCGTCAATAGGAAGGTCAGAGGGATGCAGTAAACCTGAAGTGAAGCATCGGAATCCATAACTAGTGTCACAGGATTGGTTCAAACATAGACTGTAAGAAGAGTCAGTTTTCTTGTACTTAATTCTCCATTGTGCCTTTTGTATTTAATTCCGATGCAATTTCTGTGTTTCATCGTCAAGAAGAAGGTCAGAGCGATACAGTAAACCTGAAGTGAAGCATCGGAATCGATAACTAGTGTCACAGGAATGGTTCAAAACAAAGACAGTAAGAAGAGTCGGATATCTTGTACTTAAGTCGGCATTTTGCCTTTTGTATTTAATTCCGCTGCAATTTCAGTGTTTCATCGTCAATAAGAAGGTCAGAGGGATACAGTAAACCTGAAGTGAAGCATCGGAATGTGTAACTAGTGTCACAGGAATGGTTCAAAGCATAGACAGTAAGATGAGTCAGTTTTCTTGTACTTAAGTTGGCATTGTGCCTTTTGTATTTAACTCCGATGCAATTTCTGTGTTTCATCGTCAATAAGAAGGTCAGAGGGATACAGTAAACATATAGTGAAGCATCGGAATATAAAACTGGTCTCACAGGAAATGTTGAAACCATAGTCAGTAGGAATAGTCAGTCTTCTTGTACTTAAGTCAGCATTGTGCCTTTTTTACTTAATTCTGATGCAATTTCTGTGTTTCATCGTCAA